>NC_080378.1:52694222-52994222 GCF_014773155.1 Arachis stenosperma | reverse complement strand
TGAAGGAAGAAATGCGAAGAAGTTACGAAAAGGGAGAAGGAGAGAAACTGTTTCTAGGTTTTCAAAATCAAAATAAAAGAGCCAAAGGAAAACGGGGCAATTAATGTTAAAAATTAATGAAGGCATTAAACCCTCGCACGTTTCCAAGACGCCGATATAAAAGCGCGCGCATAGAGGAAAAACGTTCTACATTCAAAAGTTTTTACAAAGGAATCGACAAAATGCTTGAGTTCGGCTTCACTAAAGAAAGGACCGAAGTCAAATAACGCGGCCTCAAAAAGAAGACCGAGCTCAAGCAGGGGCACTGTTCATACCCAGGGTCGAGGTGTCCGACCCGGGATGTTTGACAGACAAAGCGACCGACCTCTTCAGGTCAGGACAACCCGACTTCTTCCCAAAGAGCTCGGTCAGGTCCCCAGAAAAGCCCAGAGAAGGGCCCAAATAGAGGAACACGCCCCAAATCCTAAGGTGGCCCAAGCCTACAGAGAGAAGGGCGGTTCCCTTGAAGATAAGATGACCTCACTTAAAGATAAGATAAGATAACTAACTTATCTTATCCACAGAAGGCCACATCTCACCGTTATAAATACACTGGAGCACCCAGGTATAACTCATACTCTGATTCTACTTAATACCTGCTTAATACCCTTGCTAACTTAAGCATCGGAGTCCCTTGCAGGTACCCCCCACCCTCCGGGGACGAAGGATCAAGCACCATCACCAAGTCCAACAAGTCAGACACACCAGCTCCGGCCGCCGGACACGTCGGTTCCGACCAACATAGAAGATCTCGACCGAGATCGACCTACGGTTTCAGGTAACCCTCGGAACAGATATGCCTCCAACTTGCTGATGGCTCCATTAAAATTCCATTAGGCATAATTGAGGACATGATTGTCAAGGTTGGGCTATTTGCCTTTCCCACTGACTTTGTGGTGCTGGAAATGGAGGAGCACAAGAGTACAACTCTCATTCTAGGAAGACCTTTCCTGGCAACTGGACGAACCCTCATTGATGTCCAAAAAGGGGAGGTGACCCTAAGGGTCAATGAGGATGAGTTTAAGTTGAATGTTGTTAAAACTATGCAGCATCCAGATACCTCAAAAGACTGCATGAGAATTGATGTTATTGACTCCCTGGTAGAGGAGGTCAATATGACTAAGAGTCTCGAATCAGAGCTAGAGAACATCTTTAAATATGTCCAGCCTGATCTGGAGGAACGAGAGGAAACAGAAAAGCCTCCGAAAACTCCTCAGAAAGAGGAAAAGCCTCCTAAACTCGAGCTCAAACCATTACCACCATCCCTGAAATATGCATTTCTGGGAGAAGATGACACTTTTCCTGTGATCATAAGTTATGCTTTAGAGCCACAGGAAGAGAAAGTACTAATTCAGGTGCTGAGGACACACAAGACAGCTCTTGGGTGGTCCATAAGCGATCTCAAGGGCATTAGCTCAGCCAGATGCATGCACAAGATCCTATTGGAGGACGATGCTAAGCCAGTGGTTCAACCACAGAGGTGGCTGAATCCAGCCATGAAGGAGGTGATGCAGAAAGAGGTCACTAAATTACTGGAGGCTAGGATTATTTATCCTATTTCTGATAGCTCCTGGGTGAGTCCTGTCCAAGTTGTCCCCAAGAAGGGAGGTATGACAGTGGTTCATAATGAAAGGAATGAACTGGTTTCCACAAGAACAGTTACAGGGTAGCGTATGTGTATTGACTACAGAAGGCTCAATACAGCCACCAGAAAGGATCATTTTCCTTTACCATTCATAGACCAGATGCAAGAGAGACTAGCAGGTCATGAATACTACTGCTTTTTCAATGGCTATTCAAGTTACAACCAAATTGCAGTAGATCCTCAAGACCAAGAAAAATCAGCATTCACATGTCCATTTGGAGTATTTGCCTACAGAAGGATGCCATTTGGTCTGTGCAATCCACCTACAACCTTTCAGAGGTGCATGCTCTCTATCTTCTCTGATATGGTAGATAAATTTCTGGAAGTCTTCATGGATTAATTCTCAGTATTTGGAGACTCATTCAGCTCCTGTCTTGACCATCTAGCACTTGTTTTGAAAAGGTGCCAAGAGACTAACCTGGTTTTAAACTGGGAGAAATGTCACTTTATGGTGACTGAAGGAATTGTCCTTGGGCACCAGATTTGGAATAAGGGAATAGAGGTGGATCAAGCTAAGGTAGAGGTAATTGAAAAATTACCACCACCTGCCAATGTTAAGGCAATCAGAAGCTTTCTAGGGCATGTAGGATTTTATAGGAGGTTTATAAAGGATTTTTCAAAAATTGCAAAACCTCTGAGCAATCTGTTAGCCGCTGATACACCATTTGTCTTTGACACACAGTGTCTGTAGGCCTTTGTGACTCTGAAAGCTAAGCTGGTCACAGCACCAGTAATTTCTGCACCAGACTAGACATTCCATTCGAACTAATGTGTGATGCCAATGACCATGCCATTGGTGCAGTATTGGGACAGAGGCATGACAAGCTTCTGCATGTCATTAATTATGCTAGCCGTGTTTTAAATGACGCGCAGAAGAATTACACAACCACAGAAAAGGAGTTGCTTGCAGTGGTTTATGCCATTGACAAGTTCAGATCTTATTTAGTAGAATCAAAAGTGATTGTGTTCATTGACCATGCTACTCTAAAATATCTCCTCACAAAGCAGGATTCAAAACCCAGACTCATAAGATGTGTGTTGCTTCTGCAAGAGTTTGATATAGAAATAAGAGACCGAAAGGGGACAGAGAACCAGGTAGCTGATCACCTGTCCCGGATAGAACCAGTAGCAGGAGCGTCCCTCCCTCCTACTAAGATCTCTGAAACCTTTTCGGATGAGCAACTCTTTGCCATTCAGGAAGTACCGTGGTTTGCAGACATTGCAAACTATAAAGCTGTGAGATTCATACCTAAAGAGTACAGTAGGCAGCAAACAAAAAAATTGGTTTCTGATGCAAAGAACTACTTGTGGGATGAACCATATCTCTTTATGAGATGTGCAGACGGAATAATCCATAGATGTGTGCCTAGAGAAGAGGCACAGAAGATCCTATGGCATTGCCATGGATCACAATATGGAGGACATTTCGGAGGTGAGCGAACAACCACAAAGGTTCTCCAATGTGGCTTCTACGGGCCTACTCTCTATAGAGACTCCCGAGAGTTTGTACGTAACTGTGACAGTTGGCAAAGAGCTGGTAATTTACCTCACGGTTATACCATGCCTTAGCAAGGGATCTTAGAGATTGAGTTGTTTGATGTATGGGGTATTGACTTCATGGGGCCTTTCCCACCATCATATTCAAACACTTATATTCTGGTGACAGTAGACTATGTATCCAAATGGGTAGAGACAATTGCAACACCCACTAATGATACTAAGACAGTGATAAAGTTCCTCTAGAAGCATATCTTCAGCAGGTTCGGTGTCCCTAGGGTACTGATCAGTGATGGAGGCACTCATTTCTGCAATAAACAGCTTGACTCTACTCTGATCCAATATGGAATTAACCACAAAGTGGTAACTCCATATCATCCAAAGACAAATGGGCAGGCTGAAGTCTCAAATAGAGAACTAAAACGAATCCTGGAATGGACTGTAAGTACCCGTAGAAGGGATTGGGTAAGAAGTCTGGATGATGCTCTGTGGGCATACAGAACCGCATTCAAAACTCCTATAGGGACCTCTCCATACTGGCTTGTGTATGGAAAAGCCTGTCATCTGCCAGGGGAACTGGAACACAAGTCCTACTGGGCAACCAGGTTCCTAAACCTTGATGCTAAGGTAGCTGGAGAGAAAAGATTACTTCAGTTGAATGAGCTGGAGGAGTTCAGACTCAATGCTTTCGAAAATTTACAAGGAGAAAACAAAAAGGTGGCATGACAGAAAGCTGTCATCTTAAGTCTTTGAGCCAGGACAGAAGGTTCTGCTGTTTAACTCTAAGCTCAGATTGTTCCTTGGGAAATTGAAATCCTGGTAGAAGGGACCATATGTGATTACAAGTGTGTCACCATATGGATATGTAGAGCTTCAGGATATTGACTCTGACAAAAAGTTCATTCTTAATGGACAGAGAGTCAAGCATTATCTTCAAGGTAATGTTGAGCAAGAATACTCAAGACTGAGACTAGATTAAAGCTCAATAAAGTCTAGCTAAAGACAGTAAAGAAGCGCTTATTGGGAGGCAACCCAATTTTATTTATCTATGTTAATTACTTTTTCATTTCAATTTCCATTATTAGTTTATGTTTTCTTTAGGTTGATGATCATATGGAGTCATAAAAACAGCTGCAGAAATAAAATGGAATCAAAAATAGAATAAAAAATAGCACACCCTGGAGGACATGCTTACTGGCGTTTAAACACCAGTAAGGATGGCAGAATGGGCGTTTAACGCCCAGTCTGGCAGCATTCTGGGCGTTAAACGCCAGAATGGGCAGACAGACTGGCGTTTAAAGCCAGGAAAGGGTGTCTGGCTTGCGTTAAACACCAGAATTGGCAGACAGACTGGTGTTTAACGCCAGAAAAGGATGTCTGGCTGGCGTTAAAAGCCAGAAAGGGGTATCAGCCTGGCATTTAATGCCAGAAAAGGCAGTAGACCGGCGTTTAAATGCTAGAAAGGGCTGTCCAGGGGCGTTTAAACGGTAGAAAGGTACAGGGACCAAAATTCCTTGACACCTCAGGATCTGTGGACCCCACAGGATCCCTGGTGCAAGAATTTGTAATCCGCACAACTAACCAGCAAGTGCACTGGGTCGTCCAAGTAATACCTTACGTGAGTAAGGGTCGATCCCACGGAGATTATTGGTTTGAAGCAAGCTATATTTATTTTATTAATCTTAGTCAGGAGGCCAATAGGATTAAAAGTGAAATTACTAGATTTGATTATAAAAATAAAAGAAAATAACAGTGTTACTTGTTGTGCAGTAATGAGAAAGATGTTGGAGTTTTGGAGATGCTTTGTCCTTTGAACTTCAACTCTTCCTTGAATTCCTTCAACACACGAAAAGTCCCTTCCATGGCAAGCTCTATGTAGGGTGTCACCATTGTCAATGGCTACCTCCCATCCTCTCAGTGAAAACATTCCTATGCTCTGTCACAGCACGGCTAATCATCTGTCGGTTCTCAATCGGGTTGGAATAGAATCCATTGATTCTTTTGCGTCTGTCACTAACGCCCAGCCTTCAGGAGTTTGAAGCTCGTCACAGTCATTCAATCCCAGAATCCTACTCGGAATACCACAGACAAGGTTTAGACTTTCCGGATTCTCATGAATGCCGCCATCAATCTGGCTTATACCACGAAGATTCTGCGTAATGAATCTAAGAGATACTCATTCAGTCTGATGTAGAATGGAGGTGTTTGTCAGGCACACGTTCATGGTTTGGGGAAGGTGATGAGTGTCACGGATCATCACCTTCTCCACAATTAAGCGCGAATGAACATCTTAGATAAGAACAAGCGTGTTTGAATGGAAAATAACAGAATTGTATTAGTTCATCGAGACGCTGCAGAGCTCCTCACCCCCAACAATGGAGTTTAGAGACTCATGCCGTCAAAAAATATGTAATTCAGATCTGAAAATGTCATCAGGTACAGAATAATTCTCTAAAAGTTGTTTAAATAGTAAACTAGTAACCTAGGTTTACAGAATATGAGTAAACTAAGATAATTGGTGCAGAAATCCACTTCTGGGGCCCACTTGGTGTGTGCTGGGGCTGAGACTAAAGCTATCCACGAGTAGAGGCTTTTCTTGGAGTTAAACTCCAAGTTATGACGTGTTTTGGGCGTTCAACTCCGGATCATGACGTGTTTCTGGCGTTTAACTCCAGACAGCAGCATGTACTTGGCGTTCAACGCCAAGTTACGTCGTCTATCTTCGCGCAAAGTATGGACTATTATATATTGCTGGAAAGCCCTGGATGTCTACTTTCCAACGCCGTTGAGAGCGCGCCAATTGGACTCCTGTAGCTCCAGAAAATCCATTTCGAGTGCAGGGAGGTCAGGATCCAACAGCATCAGCAGTCCTTTTTCAGCCTAAGTCAGATTTTTGCTCAGCTTCCTCAATTTCAGCCAGAAAATACCTGAAATCACAGAAAAATACACACACTCATAGTAAAGTCTAGAAATATGATTTTTGCCTAAAAAATAATAAAATTTAACTAAAAACTAATTAAAACATACTAAAATCTATATGAAATTATCCCCAAAAAGCGTATAAAATATCCGCTCATCACAACACCAAACTTAAACTGTTGCTTGTCCTCAAGCAACTAGATAAATAAAATAGGATGAAAAGAAATTAAGAAACAATAATATCTCAGAGTTTCAAGTGAAGCTCAGATTCTAATTAGATGAGCGGGGCTAGTAGCTTTTTGCTTCTGAACAGTTTTGGCATCTCACTTTATCCTTTGAAATTCAGAATGGTTGGCATCCATAGGAACTCAGAATTCAGATAGTATTATTGATTCTCCTAGTTTAGTATGTTGATTCTTGAACACAGCTACTTTATGAGTCTTGGCCGTGGCCCTAAGCACTTTGTTTTCCAGTATTACCACCGGATACATAAATGCCACAGACACATAATTGGGTGAACCTTTTCAGATTGTGACTCAGCTTTGCTAGAGTCCCCAATTAGAGGTGTCCAGAGTTCTTAAGCACACTCTTTTGCTTTGGATCACGACTTTAACCACTCAGTCTCAAGCTCTTCACTTGGACCTGCATGCCACAAGCATTTATTTCCTTGGGCCCTCCTATCCATTAATGCTCAAAGCCTTGGATCCTTTTCACCCTTGCCTTTTGGTTTTAAGGTCTGTTTGGCTTTTATTCCTTTTGATCCAAATATTATTTTTTTTTTTCGCAAGAAATTTTATTTTTTTTTCACTGCTTTTTCTTGCTTCAAGAATCAATTTCATGATTTTTCAGATCATCAATAACATTTCTCTTGTTCATCATTCTTTCAGGAGCCAACAATTTTAACATTCATAAAATTCAAAATTCAAAAATATGCACTGTTCAAGCATTCATTCAGAAGAAAAAAAGTATTGCCACCACATATAAATAATTAGAATTTTCCTTATTAAGAACTCGAAAAAATTAAATTGCCTCTTTATTCTACAAATCTACTATTTTATTCATGTTTGATGATGATGAGAAAAATAAGTTATAACTTAATTGGAAATAAAGCCAAAATAGATATGCTAATTACTACTACTCCTATATAACTTCTAAGGTAAAATCCTATAATAATACTATCACAGAGTTAAAGCTAGAATTAGAACTTAACAACCTGTATTTTGGGAAGTGGATGTTCCTCTAGTCTGTGGGGTGCCTTCAAGAATTAATTTCTGACGCTTCAGCTCCCTTAAGTTCACATCCTTGCTCTTCCTGTTCTCTTAGGTGCCATGATCTTAATGAGTTTTAACTCAGTGATCATGGCAAATCACACCAAACTTAGAGGTTTGCTTGTCCTCAAGCAAAAGAAAGGAAAGGAGAGGAGTAGAAGGAGAGGCAGTTTCGAAAAAAAATAAGATGAGTTGAAAAAGATATGAGAAGAAATTAAAAATATTTGAAAAAGAATTGGATTGGAAAAAGATTTGTGTTTATGAATTAAGATACATTTGATATTTTTGAAAAAGGGATTTTAGAAATTAGGGTTCTTAGAAAACTAATTTGATTTTGAGGAATGACATTTTGAAACATGTTTATGCAAGAAATCATGAATTGAAACATAAAAATTTAGAAAAATTGTAAAGAAAAACGAATTTTACCTCCTCCCCACCATCCTGGCGTTAAACGTCCAAACGATGCATGTTTTGGGCGTTTAACGCCCAAATGCTGCTTCTCCTGGGCGTTCAACGCCCAGCTGATGCTTCTTTCTGGCGTTGAACGCCAGGAAGTCCTTTGTCACTGGGCATTTTTCTGAACGCCCAGGATGCTAACACTCATGCTTTAAACGCCCAGAAGGTGCTTTTTTCTGGCGTTCAACGCCCGGAAGATGCTCCTTTCTGGCGTTTAACGCCCAGATGGCTACCCTTACTGGCGTTGAACGCCCAGTGGGTGCTTCTTTTGGGCGTTCAACGCCCAAAATCTTTCTTACTGGCTTTTTCACGCCAGTGAGCTTCCAAATTTCCCTGTAACTCTGTAAATTCAATCAATTGCTAATTTTACCCTTTGAAGATACTTGGACACATACCTGTAAAAAAAAAGAAAATTTATTTAATTAGTAAATAAACTTTGTAAATGGCTGGGTTGCCTCCCAGCAAGCGCTTCTTTATTGTCTTTAGCTGGACTACCACTGAGTTCTAATCAAGTCTCAGTTTCGAGCATTCTTGCTCGAAGTTACTTTCAAGATAACGTTTAATTCTCTGTCCATTAACAATGAACTTTTTGTTGGATTCATTATCCTGAAGCTCTACGTATCCATATGGTGATACACTTGTAATCACATATGGACCTCTCCACCGGGATTTTAATTTCCCGGGGAATATTTTGAGCCTGGAATTAAATAGCAGAACTTTCTGCCCTGGCTCAAAGACTCTGGATGATAATTTCTTATCATGCCATCTTTTTGCTTTCTCTTTGTAAATTTTTGCATTCTCGAAAGCATTGAGTCTAAATTCCTCTAGCTCATTTAACTGAAGCAATCGTTTTTCTCCAGCTATTTTGGCATCAAGGTTTAGGAATCTGGTTGCCCAATAGGCCTTGTGTTCCAGTTCCACTGGCAAGTGACATGCATTTCCATACACAAGCTGGTATGGAGAGGTCCCTATAGGGGTCTTGAATGCTATTCTGTATGCCCACAGGGCATCATCCAAGCTTCTTGCCCAATCCCTTCTACGGTTAATTACAGTCCGTTCCAGGATTCTTTTGAGTTCTCTATTTGAGACTTCAACTTGCCCATTAGTTTGTGGGTGATATGGAGTAGCTACCCTGTGGCTAACTCCATAACGCACCAGAGCAGAGTAAAGCTGTTTATTGCAGAAATGAGTGCCCCCATCACTGATTAACACTCTAGGGATACCAAATCTGCTGAAGATGTATTTCTGCAGGAATTTTAACACTGTTTTAGTGTCATTGGTGGGTGTTGCAATAGCCTCCACCCATTTGGATACATAATCCACCGCCACCAGAATATAAGTGTTTGAGTATGATGGTGGGAAGGGTCCCATGAAGTCAATGCCCCATACATCAAACAACTCAATCTCCAAGATCCCTTGCTGAGGCATGGCGTAACTGTGAGGTAGATTGCCAGATCTTTGGCAACTGTCACAATTAAGTACATACACTCGGGAGTCTTTATAGAGAGTAGGCCAGTAGAAGCCACTTTGGAGGACTCTTGTGGCTGTTCGCTCACTTCCAAAATGTCCTCCGTACTGTGATCCATGGCAGTGCCATAGGATCTTCTGTGCTTCTTCCTTAGGCACACATCTACGGATTACTCCGTCTGCACATCTCTTAAAGAGATACGGCTCATCCCAAAGATAATACTTTGCATCCGTGATCAGCTTCTTTATTTGCTGTCTACTGTACTCTTTGGGTATAAATCTCACTGCCTTGTAGTTTGCAATGTCTGCAAACCATGGCACTTCCTGGATGGCAAAGAGTTGCTCATCCGGAAAGGTTTCAGAGATCTCAGTGAGAGGGAGGGACGCCCCTTCCACTGATTCTATTCGGGACAGGTGATCTGCTACTTGATTCTCTGTTCCTTTTCTGTCTCTTATTTCTATATCAAACTCCTGCAGAAGCAGCACCCATCTTATAAGTCTGGGTTTTGAATCCTGCTTTGTGAGTAGATATTTAAGAGCCGCATGATCTGTATACACAATCACTTTTGATCCTACTAAATAGGATCTGAATTTATCAATGGCGTAAACCACTACAAGTAGCTCTTTTTCTGTGGTTGTGTAATTCTTCTGTGCGTCATTTAAAACACGGCTGGCATAGTAAATGACGTGCAGAAGCTTGTCATGCCTTTGTCCCAACACTGCACCAATAGCATGGTCACTGGCATCACACATTAATTCAAATGGTAATGTCCAGTCTGGTGCAGAGATGATTGGTGCTGTAACCAATTTAGCTTTCAGAGTCTCAAATGCTTGCAGACACTCTTTATCAAAGATAAATGGTGTGTCAGCAGCTAGCAGGTTGCTCAGAGGTTTGGCAATTTTTGAAAAATCCTTTATAAACCTCCTGTAGAATCCTGCATGCCCCAGAAAGCTTCTGATTGCCTTAACATTGGTGGGTGGTGGTAATTTTTCAATTACTTCCACTTTAGCTTGATCCACCTCTATTCCCTTGTTTGAGATTTTGTGCCCAAGGACAATTCCTTCAGTCACCATAAAGTGACACTTTTCCCAGTTTAAAACCAGGTTGGTCTCTTGGCATCTCTTTAAAACAAGTGCTAAATGGTTAAGGCAGGAGCTGAATGAGTCTCCAAACACTGAAAAGTCATCCATAAAGACTTCCAGAAAATTTTTCCACCATATCAGAGAAGATTGAGAGCATGCACCTCTGAAAGGTTGCAGGTGCATTGCATAGCCCAAATGGCATCCTTCTGTATGCAAATACTCCAGATGGGCATGTGAATGCCGTTTTCTCCTGATCCTGGGGATCTACTGCAATTTGATTATAACCTGAATATCCATCCAGGAAGCAGTAGTATTCATGACCTGCTAGTCTTTCTAGCATCTGGTCTATGAATGGTAAAGGAAAATGATCCTTTCTGGTGGCTGTATTGAGCCTTCTGTAATCAATACACATGCGCCACCCAGTAACTGTTCTTGTAGGAACCAGTTCATTTTTTTCATTATGAACCACTGTCATGCCACCTTTCTTAGGGACGACTTGGACAGGGCTCACCCAGGGGCTGTCAGAAATAGGATAAATAATCCCAGCCTCTAGTAATTTAGTGACCTCTTTCTGCACTACTTCCTTCATGGCTGGGTTCAGCCGCCTTTGTGGTTGAACCACTGGCTTGGCGTCACCCTCCAGTAGGATCTTGTGCATGCATCTAGCTGGGCTAATGCCCTTAAGATCACTGATGGACCACCCAAGAGCTGTCTTGTGTGTCCTTAGCACTTGAATCAGTGCTTCCTCTTCCTGTGGCTCTAAGGTAGAGCTTATGATTACAGGAAAGGTATCACCTTCTCCCAAGAATGCATATTTTAGGGAAGGTGGTAATGGTTTGAGCTCGGGTTTAGGAGGTTTCTCCTCTTCCTGATGGATTTTCAGAGGTTCTACTATTTTCTCTGACTCCACCAGATCAGGCTGGACGTCTTTAAGGATGTCCTCTAGCTCTGATTCGGGACTCTCAGCCATATTGACCTCTCTTACCAGAGAGTCAATAATATCAATACTCATGCAGTCATTTGGGGTGTCTGGATGTTGCATGGCTTTGACAACATTCAACTTGAACTCCTCCTCATTGACTCTCAAGGTTACTTCCCCTTTTTGGACGTCAATGAAGGTTCGGCCAGTTGCTAGGAAAGGTCTTCCTAGAATGAGAGTTGCACTCTTGTGCTCCTCCATTTCCAGCACCACAAAGTCAGTAGGAAAGGCAAATGGCCCAACCTTGACAATCATGTCCTCAATCACACCTGATGGGTATTTAATGGAGCCATCAGCAAGTTGAAGACATATCCTGGTTGGTTTGATTTCTTCAGTTAAACCAAGCTTTCTGATAGTAGATGCAGGTATTAGGTTGATACTTGCCCCAAGATCACATAAAGCTTGCTTGGTGCAAGTGCCCTCTAATGTGCATGGTATCATAAAGCTCCCAGGATCTTTAAGCTTCTCAGGTAAGCTTTTCAGAATGACTGCACTGCATTCTTCAGTGAGGTAAACTTTTTCAGTTTCCCTCCAATCCTTCTTATGACTTAAGATCTCTTTCATGAACTTAGCATAAGAGGGTATTTGCTCAAGTGCTTCTGCAAACGGAATCTTTATTTCAAAAGTCCTAAGATAGTCTGCAAAGCGGGCAAATTGCTTATCCTGTTCCGCTTGGCGGAGTTTTTGAGGATAAGGCATTTTGGCTTTGTATTCCTCAACCTTAGTTGCTGTAGGTTTATTACCTATAGAAGTGGGTTGGGAAGCCTTTTTAGAAGGGTTATTATCAGCACTTGTATGTGACTGATTCCCCACTGGCAATTGAATGCCAGTGGTGGGAGCTGGAGTGGCGTTAGACGCCACTTCCTTGTTTGTTATTGGCGTTTGAATGCCAGAACCATGCTCCCTTTGGGCGTTCAACGCCGGATTCATGCTTGTTTCTGGCGTTGAACGCCAGGAATGAGCATGGTCTGGGCGTTCAGCGCCAGCTTTATTCCTCCCTGGGCTCTGATTGTCCTCAGAGGGATTTTGAGTATCCACCTGTTCATTTCTTGGTTTCTTGCTGCTTTGAAGTGAGGTATTTAATGTTTTCCCACTTCTTAATTGAACTGCTTGGCATTCTTCTGTTATTTGTTTTGACAGTTGCTTTTCTGTCTGCTTTAATTGTACTTCCATGTTCCTGTTAGCCATTCTTGTTTCCTGTAATATTTCCTTGAATTCGGCTAGCTGTTGAGTTAGAAAGTCTAATTGCTGATTGAATTCAGTAGCCTGGTCCACCGGACTGAGTTTAGCAGTTACTGCTTTAGCTTCTTCTTTCATGGAAGATTCACTGCTTAGGTACAGATGTTGATTTCTGGCAACTGTGTCAATAAGCTCTTGAGCCTCTTCAATTGTTTTTCTCATATGTATAGATCCACCAACTGAGTGGTCTAGAGAAATCTGAGCTTTTTCTGTAAGCCCATAGTAGAAGATGTCTAATTGCACCCATTCTGAAAACATTTCAGAGGGGCATTTTCTTAGCATCTCTCTGTATCTCTCCCAGGCATCATAAAGGGATTCATTATCTCCTTGTTTGAAGCCTTGGATGCTTAGCCTTAGCTGTGTCATCCGTTTTGGAGGGAAATAGTGATTCAGGAATTTTTCTAACAGCTGCTTCCATGTTTTTATGCTGTTCTTAGGCTGGTTATTTAACCACCTCTTAGCTTGATCTTTTACAGCAAATGGAAACAGTAATAATCTGTAGACATCCTGATCCACTTCCTTATCATGTACTGTGTCAGCAATTTGCAAAAATTGTGCCAGAAATTCTGTAGGTTCTTCATGTGGAAGACCGGAATACTGACAGTTTTGCTGCACCATGATAATGAGCTGAGGATTCAACTTAAAGCTACTAACTCCAATGGAGGGTATACAGATACTACTCCCATATGAAGCAGTAGTGGGATTAGCATATGACCCCAGAGTCCTCTTGGACTGTTCATTCCTACTTGCTTCCATGATGGAATACAAGGGATAATTTATATGTTGATTTTTTTTTCGAATTAATTTTTATAAAATAAAATAAAAAAAACGAAATAAATAAAAGAAATTGGAAATATTTTGAAATTGAAATTTGAATTTTTATATAAAATTTTCGAAAAAAAAATAGTTCAAAATTAGTTAGAAAATATAATTTTTTTGAATTTTGAATTTTATGATGAAAGAGAAAAACACACAAAAGACACAAGACTTAAAATTTTTAGATCTAATGCTCCTTATTTTCGAAAATTTTGGAGGGAAAACACCAAGGAACACCAAACTTAAAAATTTTAAGATCAAGACACAGGAAAAACTCAAGAACACCTTAAAACTCAAGTAATACCTTACGTGAGTAAGGGTCGATCCCACGGAGATTATTGGTTTGAAGCAAGCTATATTTATTTTATTAATCTTAGTCAGGAGGCCAATAGGATTAAAAGTGAAATTACTAGATTTGATTATAAAAATAAAAGAGAATAACAGTGTTACTTGTTGTGCAGTAATGAGAAATATGTTGGAGTTTTGGAGATGCTTTGTCCTTTGAACTTCAACTCTTCCTTGAATTCCTTCAACACACGAAAAGTTCCTTCCATGGCAAGCTCTATGTAGGGTGTCACCGTTGTCAATGGCTACCTCCCATCCTCTCAGTGAAAACGTTCCTATGCTCTGTCACAGCACGGCTAATCATCTGTCGGTTCTCAATCGGGTTGGAATAGAATTCATTGATTCTTTTGCGTCTGTCACTAACGCCCAGCCTTCAGGAGTTTGAAGCTCGTCACAGTCATTCAATCCCAGAATCCTACTCGGAATACCACAGACAAGGTTTAGACTTTCCGGATTCTCATGAATGCCGCCATCAATCCGGCTTATACCACGAAGATTCTGCGTAATGAATCTAAGAGATACTCATTCAGTCTGATGTAGAACGGAGGTGTTTGTCAGGCACACGTTCATGGTTTGGGGAAGGTGATGAGTGTCACGGATCATCACCTTCTCCACAATTAAGCGCGAATGAACATCTTAGATAAGAACAAGCGTGTTTGAATGGAAAATAACAGAATTGTATTAGTTCATCAAGACGCTGCAGAGCTCCTCACCCCCAACAATGGAGTTTAGAGACTCATGCCGTCAAAAAGTATGTAATTCAGATCTGAAAATGTCATCAGGTACAGAATAATTCTCTAAAAGTAGTTTAAATAGTAAACTAGTAACCTAGGTTTACAGAATATGAGTAAACTAATATAATTGGTGCAGAAATCCACTTCTGGGGCCCACTTGGTGTGTGCTGGGGCTGAG
This sequence comes from Arachis stenosperma, assembly GCF_014773155.1. Lineage (NCBI taxonomy): Eukaryota > Viridiplantae > Streptophyta > Magnoliopsida > Fabales > Fabaceae > Arachis > Arachis stenosperma. The sequence goes on along the minus strand of NC_080378.1, from coordinate 52,979,557 downwards.
ACTAAAGCTATCCACGAGTAGAGGCTTTTCTTGGAGTTAAACTCCAAGTTATGACGTGTTTTGGGCGTTCAACTCCGGATCATGACGTGTTTCTGGCGTTTAACTCCAGACAGCAGCATGTACTTGGCGTTCAACGCCAAGTTACGTCGTCTATCTTCGCGCAAAGTATGAACTATTATATATTGCTGGAAAGCCCTGGATGTCTAATTTCCAACGCCGTTAAGAGCGCGCCAATTGGACTCCTGTGGCTCCAGAAAATCCATTTCGAGTGCAGGGAGGTCAGGATCCAACAGCATCAGCAGTCCTTTTTCAGCCTAAGTCAGATTTTTGCTCAGCTTCCTCAATTTCAACCAGAAAATACCTGAAATCACAGAAAAATACACACACTCATAGTAAAGTCCAGAAATATGATTTTTGCCTAAAAACTAATAAAATTTAACTAAAAACTAATTAAAACATACTAAAATCTACATGAAATTATCCCCAAAAAGCGTATAAAATATCCGCTCATCAATCCCCACCTACCCCAACTCTTTTTCTTTCCTTTTCACACCTTTTCATAACACTCTTTCCCAAAATCACCTCTATTTCTCCTCCAAAACCATCATACAACCCAGCTACCCACACCCATTCAAATTTAAACCATCTCCCTCCCAAACCCAACCCCTATTACAAGATTTTCCTCTCCACTCCACTCCTATATAAGCCCTTCATCACTCCTTCATTTTCACACATCATAACCACCTAAAACCCCCCTTGGCCGAACCATTCACATACCTCCATCTCCTCCATCTCTTCTCCCTCTAATCCTTTCTTTCTTCTTTTGCTCGAGGACGAGCAAACTTTTTAAGTTTGGTGTGGAAAAAAGCTCTGCTTTTTGTTTTTCCATAACCATTAATAGCACCTGAGGCCGGAGAAACCTCTAGAAAGAGGAAAGGGAAGGAAGTTACTTCCAACTCCGAGTCATGGGAGATGGAGAGATTCATCTCAAAAGGTCATCACTAGAAAAAAGATGGAGCAAACAAGAGAGCCCACTCATGGACATCAACAAGAGCATGAGGAAGTCCCTCATTAAGAAATCCCTGAGATGCCTCAAGGGATGCATTTCCCTCCACAAAACTATTGGGAGCAACTCAACACCTCTTTAGGAGATTTGAGTTCTAACATGGAGCAACTAAGAGTGGAGCACTAAGAGCACTCCATCATCCTCCATGAAATCAGAGAGGACGAAAAGGCCATGAGAGAGGAGCAACAAAGGCAAGAAAGAGACATAAAGGAGCTCAAGAACTCCATTGGTTCTTCAAGAGGAAGAAGAAGCCACCATCACTAAGGTGGACCCATTCTTTAATCTCCTTGTTTATTTTCTTTTCTGTTTTCGGTTTTTATGCTTTATGTTTTGACTATGTTTGTGTCTTCATTACATGATCATTAGTGTTTAGTGTCTATGTCTTAAAGCTATGAATTTTCCATGAATCTTTCACCTTTTTTAAATGAAAAATGTTTTCTGAGAAAGAAAAAGAAGTACATGAATTTCGAATTCTATCTTGAAAATAGTTTAATTATTTTGATGTGGTGGCAATACTTTTTGTTTTCTGAATAAATGCTTGAACAGTGCATATTTTTTATAGTGAAGTTTATGAATGTTAAAATTGTTGGCTCTTAAAAGAATAATAAAAAAAGAGAAATGTTATTGATAATCTGAAAAATCATAAAATTGATTCTTGAAGTAAGAAAAAGCAGTGAAAAACACAAAGCTTGCGACAAAAAAGGCAAAAAATAAAGAAAAAGAAAGAAAAAGAGCAAAAAGCCAATAACCCTTTAAACTAAAAGGCAAGGGTAAAAAAGGATCCAAGGCTTTGAACATTAATGGATAGGAGGGCCCAAAGGAATAAAATTCTGGCCTAAATGGCTAATTCAAGCTGTCTCTAACCATGTGTTTGTGTCATGTAGGTCCAAGTAAAAAGCTTGGTACTGAGTGGTTAAAGTCGTGATCCAAAGCAAAAGAGTGTGCTTAAGAACTCTAGGCACCTCTAACTGGGGACTTTAGCAAAACTGAGTCACAATCTGAAAAGGTTCACCCAGTTATGTGTCCGTGGCATTTATGTATCCGGTGGTAATACTGGAAAACAAAATGCTAAGGGTCACGGCCAAGACTCATAAAGTAGCTGTGTTCAAGAATCAACATACTAAACTAGGAGAATCAATAACACTATCTGAATTCTAAGTTCCTATGGATGCCAATCATTCTGAACTTCAAAGGATAAAGTGAAATGCCAAAACTGTTCAGAAACAAAAAGCTACTAGTCCCGCTCATCTAATTGAAACTAAGCTTCATTGATATTTTGAAATTTATTGTATTTTCTCCTCTTTTTATCCTATTTTATTTTTAGTTGCTTGGGGACAAGCAACAATTTAAGTTTGGTGTTGTGATGAGCGGATAATTTATACGCTTTTTGGCACCGTTTTTACATAGTTTCTAGTATCTTTTAGTTACTTTTTAGTATATTTTTATTAGTTTTTATGCAAAAATATCATTTTTGGACTTTACTATGAGTTTGTGTATTTTTCTGTAATTTCAGGTATTTTTTGGCTAAAATTGAGGGACCTGAGCAAAATCTGATTCAGAGGCTGAAAAATGACTGCAGATGCTGTTGGATTCTGACCTCCCTGTACTCAAACGCGTTTTTCTGGAGCTATAGAAGTTCAATTGGAGCGCTCTCAATTGGGCTGGAAAGCTAACATCTTGGGCTTTTCAGCAATATATAACAATCTATACTTTGCCCGAGATTAGATGGCCCAAACTGGCATTAAACGCCAGCCAGAGACCCTTTTCTGGTGTAAAACGCCAGAACTGGCACACTTCTTGGCGTTAAATGCTGATTTTGGCACCCAGGGTGGTGTTTAACTCCAACTTGAGGCACATGCACGTGTAAGCTTGAAAGCTCAGCCCAAACACTCACTAAGTGGGCCCCGGAAGTGGATTTCTGCACTATCTACACCTAGTTACTCATTTTCTGTAAACCTAAGTTACTAGTCTAGTATAAGAACCACTTTTAGAGATTCATTTGAAAGCTCATGATATTTTACATCTCATATTGTATCTTCTACGACATGAGTCTCTAAACCCCATAGGTGGGGGTGAGGAGCTCTGCTGTGTTTCAATGGATTAATGCAATTATTATTGTTTTCTATTCAATCACGCTTGTTTCTGTTCTAAGATATTCACTCGTACTTCAATATGAAGAATGTAATGATCCGTGACACTCATTATCATTCTCAAATTTATGAACGTGTGCTTGACAACTACTTCCGTTCTATCTGAGCTCAATGTAGCCATTGGGCGACAGCTTGAGTGCGTATCTCTTGGGTTTCTAATCCATGAGTTTGACTTGCATCTCCTGACAACAGAGCATTCAAACTCATGAGATCAAAACCTTTGTGGTAGAGGCTAGAACCAATTAGCAGTATTCCTGAGATCCGGAAAGTTTAAACCTTATCTGTGGTATTCCGAGTAGGATCTGGGAAGGAATGACTGTGACGAGCTTCAAACTCACGAATGTTGGGCGCAGTGACAGTGTGCAAAAGGATAGAGAGATCCTATTCCGACACAAGTGAGAATCGATAGATGATTAGCCGTGCGGTAGCTGTGCCTGGTATTTTTCATCTGAGACGAGAGATTCGACAGTTGATTAGACGTACAGAAATCGTACCTGGACCATTTTTACTGAGAAGATGAATGGTAGCCATTGACAACGGTGATCCACCAACATATAGCTTGCCACAGAAGGAGCCATGCGTGTTTGGAGAAGAAGACAGTAGAAAAGCAGAAATTTAGAAGACAGAGCATCTCTGAACCTCAACCTGTTTTCCATTACTGAACAACAAGTATCATTAATTTCATGCTCTTTTACTTTTTACAAACGAACTTATTTTTATCACTAATCTACTGAGTAAGAGTTACAGGATAACCATAGCTTGCTTCAAGCCGGCAATCTCCGTAGGATCGACCCTTACTCACGTAAGGTATTACTTGGACGACCTAGTGCACTTGCTGGTTAGTTGTACCGGAGTTGTGAAAAGTGTGATCACAATTCCAAGCACCAGAGAACTAATGGATTATCTTGTTCCTTAGATTAGGTAAATTTCCTTTTCTTTACAAGTTTAGTTTTATTTTATCTGAGTCTTTTATTTCCTTTTCAAAAAAATAAAATAAAAATGTTTTAAAAATCTTTTCTTTTCTTTATTTAATCTTTGTTTTTGGTTTGAGTCTTTTTTTGTGTTCTTATTGAATTTTCGAATTCTTTGAGTCTTTTTCTAAAAATTTTCAAAAATAGTGTCTTTTGTTTGAATCTTGTGTCAATAAAATTTCAGATTTTAATTTCAAATTATTATCTTATCTTATCTTAAGTTCAAATTTCAAAATCAAATCTTTTCAAAAATAATATCTTTTTCAAATCCTTATCTTATCTTGTTTCAAATTCAAAATTCAAAAATTTAAAATTCAATTTTCAAAAATCTTATCTTATATTATTGCAAATTCAAATTTTAAAATTCAATTTCAAAATTCAAAATTTAAAATTTAAAATTTTAATTTTCAAAATCAAATCTTTTTCAAAAATCAAACTTCAAATCTTATCTTCTTCAACTTCCTTTCAAAACTTTTCTTTTAAAATTTGATTCTTTCTTATCTTATCTCTCTTTTAAAATTTTAATTTCAAATCTTTTTAAATTAGAAACTAACTTTTTTATTTTAATTTAAAATCTTTCTTATTTAAAACTTATCTTTTCTTAACTTCCTTATCTTATCTTTCTTTCCTAACTTATCTTAATTTAAAATCTTTTCTATCTTATCTTCTTTTAAATTTTAAAATTAAATCTTTTTCAAGTCTTCTCAATTCTTATCTTATCTTGTTGACTTTTTCAAATATTTTTAAAATCAAATCTTTTCTAATCTTCTATCTTATCTTGTTTTCAAATCTTTCTTAATTAGTTACTTGTTTTCTCTCTCTTCTTTTTCAAAACTTCCTAACTAATTCTTCCCTCTTTTAATTTTTGGAATTTCTTCTTCTATTTCTCCCTCTTATTTTTTAAAATTTATTAATTAATTTTTAATTCTTTCTAATTAATTAACTTTTTTATTTTTGAATTAATTAAATAAACAAAACAAAAATAAAAATATTTTAATCATAATTTACATCTTTATCCTTAATTCATTCTCTTCTTCTACCTTTCTTCATCATGAACCCAAATGGGAATAAAGAGTTCAGAAGAACTATGGGGTCTTATACAAATCCCACTGCTGACTTCTATGGAAGAAGTATTAGCATACCTTACATTAGAGCAAGTAGCTTTGAACTAAACCATCAACTCATTACTTTAGTGTAGAAAAATTGCCAGTATTCTGGACTTTCATAGGAAGAACCTACTGAGTTCCAGGCAGATTTCTTAATGATTGCTGACACAGTACACAGTGAGGGAGTAGACCAAGATGTCTACAGACTATTGCTTTTTTTTTTGCTATAAAGGACCAAGCAAAGAGGTGGTTGGATAACCAGCCCAAAGCTAGCTTGAAAACTTGGAAACAACTAGTAGACAAGTTTTTAAATCAATACTTCCCTCCAAGGAAGCTGACCCAGCTGAGATTGGACATCCAAGGCTTCAAACAAGGAGATAATGAATCTCTTCATGATGCCTGGGGGAAGTATAGAAGGATGTTAAGAAAATATCCCACTGAAATATTTTCAGAATGGGTATAGTTAGACATCTTCTACTATGAACTTTCAGACATGGCTAAAATGTCTCTAGACCACTCTGCTAGTGGTTCCATACACATGAGAAAGACCATTGAAGAGGCTCACGAGTTTATTGAGACAGTTGCCACTAATCAGCATCTGTACGTACTCATCTGCTGAGACTTCTATAAAAGGAGAGGTTAAGGCAATATCTACTGAACCTAACCCTCCAGAATAGGATGGCCCATTGACTCAGCAACTACACGCCCTTGCCCAGCAACTACTGGAATTGCAAGAGGCTTTACGAGAAACTCAGGCTTCTAACAGGAATGTAGAAGCTCAGTTGAGTCAAACAAGGCAGTAGTTATCTAAGCAGATAACAGAGGAATGCCAGGCTATTCAATTGAGGAGTGGGAAATCCTTAAACACCCAACCCCAGTGCAGTAAGAGATCAAGGAAATAAAAGCTAACAGAGGAACACCAGACTGATGTCCAAGATGTCTCTGAGGGCATTGAATGCGCAAAGAGGAATGTCATTGGCGTTCAACGCCAAGAAGGGGTATCCATCCCTGGCGTTGAACGCTCAATTAGGGACAACAACAAGGGCATTGAATGCCCAAAAGGGAATAGTATCATTGGCGTTGAACGCCAGGAAGGGAGCAGCAACAAGGGCATTGAACACCCAAGCAAGTGAGGTCAGTCACATACTGATAATAACCCTCCTAAGCAAGCTAGTAACCCCCCTTCCAATACATACGACACTCAGCCTTCATCAACCAAGATTGATGAGTATAAGGCTAAGATGCCATTTCCTCAAAAACTCCGTCAAGAGGAAAAAGATAAACAGTTTGCCCGCTTTGTGGATTATCTCAGAACAGTAGAGATCAAGATCCTTTTTGCAGAGGATCTTGAACAGATACTTTCTTATGCTAAGTTCATGAAGGACATCTTAAGTCATAAGAAGGATTGGAGAGAGACAGAAACAGTCCTCTTCATTGAAGAGTGCAATGCAATCATTCAAAATAACTTACCAGAGAAACTTAAGGATCTTGGAAGTTTATGATACCATGCACTCTAGGGAATGCTTGGACAAGGACAGCTCTATGTGACCTTAGAGCAAGCATCAACCTAATACCTGCTTAATTAATAAAGAAGCTATGCTTGACTAAGGAAGTCAAACCAACCCGCATATGCCTTCAAATTGCTTATAGTTCTATTAAGATCCTGTCAGGCGTAGTTAAAGACATGATTGTCAGGGTTTGACTCTTTGCTTTTTCCACTGACTTCGTGGTGTTAGATATGGAAGGGCACAAGAGTGCATCCCTTATCTTAGGGAGACCCTTCCAAGTTACAGGACGGACCCTTATTGATGTTAAAAAAGGAGAAGTAACCTTGAGAGTTAATGAGAAAAAGTTCGTACTGAATGCTGTCAAGGCTATGTAACATCCAGACACCCAAGGGGAATGCATGAGCATTGACCTCATTGATTCCCTGGTGGAAGAAGTAAACATGGCTGCGGGACTCAGACAAGGGTTGAATGACATCCTTACTGATGCCTAGCCTGATTTAAGGGAACCTCTGGAAAATCCTAAGGAAAAGGAGAAACCTCCAAAGCTTGAGCTCAAACCATTACCATCCTCCCTGAATTATGCTCTTCTGGGAGATGGAGACACTTATCCTGTAATCATAAGCTCTGCCTTAGAGTCACAGGAAGAAGAAGCACTAATTCAAGTTCTCAAGACACACAAGATCACCCTTGGATGGACTATAAGTGACCATAAGGGCATTAGCCCGACCCAATTCATGCACAAAATCCTACTGGAGGATGACGCCAAACCAGTGGTGCAACCATAAAGGCAACTGAATCCAGCTATGAAGGAAGTAGTGTAGAAGGAAGTCACTAAGCTATGTGATAAACCCCATTTTTAGGTTTTATCTTATGTTGAATTTAGAGGATTTCATCAACTTTTCCCATATTTATTCACTAAAATAGCATGGTTTTGTAAATTCTCCTTTATTTGTGCTTAAGTGTGAAAACATGCTTTTTAGGTCTTAAAATAGCTAAATTTAATTCACCTTGATTCCATTCGATACCTTGATATGTTTGTTAAGTGATTTCAGGTTTACAAGGCAAAGATTGGATTGAGGGAATAAAGAAAAAAGCCTGTAAAAATGGAGAACTCATGAAGAAATGAAGGAATTGCTAAGCTATCAATCCTGACCTCTTCACACTTAATCGATCATAACTTGAGCTACAAAGGTCCAAATAAGGCAGTTTTAATTGCGTTGGAAAGCTAACATCTGGGGCTTCAAAATGATATAAAATTTTTCAAAGTTTCTTGGTGTTTAAGGATGCATACGCGTTGTTCGACGTGCATCGTCACAGAATTAGCGTGGGCCATTTTGAGCAACTTGTGGCCAACGATTTCTAGCTCATTTTGGGCCCAATCCAACTCATTTCTGATGCTATTGAACCCAAGGATTGAAGGGGGATGAACCAAGTAGTGTTAGTTTTAGTTTTTCATCATGTTTTAGGTTAGTTTTCAAGAGAGAGAAGCTCTATCTTCTCTCTAGAATTAAGTTAGGGTTCTTAGGATTAATTTCTCTTAGATCTAGGTTTTAATTGCTGATTTCATTTATTTTCCTTCTCAATTTCTTGTTGCTACATCCTTGCTTTCTTATTTTTATTTGTTATTTCCTTTATTTTGTTGTTTTTATGAGCACTCATGTTTCCTTTCATCTCCTTTAATGCAATTTATGTTTCATGTTTCTTATTATTTAATTGCCTTGTTATTGTTAATTTCTTGCTTTTGGTAGTGTTAGAATTTATATTTCTTGCAATTTTATCTTGCTTTCCTTTTATGCCTTCCAAGTGTTTGATAAAATGCTTGGAAGGATGTTAGAGTAGATTTTTCTCCTCTTGACTTGGGTTGAGTAATTGGAGACTCTTGAGTTATCAAACTTTCTTGTTGATTGATAATTGGAAGTTGCTAGTTGACTTGAATGCCACTAAAGCTAGTCTTTCCTTAGGATTTGACTAGGACTTGTGGACTCAAGTTGAATATATCCGCTTGACTTTTCTTCATAGTTAGAGGTTAACTAAGTGGAGCAATGGACAATTCTTGTCACAATTGATGATGATAATGAGGATAGGACTTCTAATTCTCATTCCTTGCCAAGAGTTTTCTTAGTTATTTATTTCTTTTGCTATTTACATTCCTTGTCTCTTATTACAAAAAAACCTCAAAACATTCTTTCATAGCCAATAATAAAGCACTTCATTATAATTCATAGGGAGAACGACCCGGGATTAATACTCTTGGTTATTTTTATTGGGGTTTGTACTTGTGACAAACAAAATTTTTGATTGAGGTTTGTTTGTTGGTTTAGAACTATACTTGCAACGAGATTTCAATTGTGAAATTCTTTACTGGCAATTTTCTTCTCATCACTATAGGAGGCTGGGATTATTTATCCCATTTCTGATAGTCCCTGGGTGAGACCTGTCCAAGTTGTGCCTAAGAAGGGAGGCATAACAGTGGTTCATAATGAAAAGAATGAACTGATTCTTACAAGGACAGTTACAGGGTGGTGTATGTGCATTGACTATAAAAGGCTCAATAACGCCACTAGGAAGGATCATTTTCCTTTACCATTTATTGACCAAATGTTAGAGAGACTAGCAGGGCATGCGTTTTATTATTTTCTGGATGGATATTTCGGGTACAATCAAATAGCAGTGGATCCACAAGATCAAGAGAAGATACCATTCACATGCCCATATGGCGTGTTTGCCTACAGGCGAATGCCATTTGGCCTGTGCAATGCACCTGCCACCTTTCAGAGATGCATGTTATCCATCTTCTCTGATATGGTAGAGAAGTTCCTTGAAGTGTTCATGGATGACTTCTTTGTCTTTGGAGACTCATTTGACTCTTGCCTTGATCATTTGGCCCTAGGTCTGAAAAGATGTCAAGAGACAAACCTAGTTCTAAATTGGGAAAAATACCACTTCATGGTGACTAAAGGCATTGTTCTTGGGCATCAGATTTCAAATAAGGGAATAAAAGTAGATCAAGCTAAAGTGGAAGTGATCGAACGATTGCCACCACCTACTAATGTCAAGGCAATAAAAAGTTTCCTAGGACATGCAAGATTTTACAAGAAGTTTGGTGCACCAAATTGGGATCATCAACAATGGCATCAAAAATTTGGTAACGCTCTCAAACGTGAATCACACTTTGTCACAACTTCGCACAACTAACCAGCAAGTGCACTGGGTCGTCCAAGTAATAAACCTTACGTGAGTAAGGGTCGATCCCACGGAGATTGTTGGTATGAAGCAAGCTATAGTCATCTTGTAAATCTCAGTTAGGCGGATTCAAATGGTTATAATGGTTTTCGAAATTAATAATAAATAAAGCATAAAATAAAGATAGAGATACTTATGTAAATCATTGGTGGGAATTTCAGATAAGTGTATGGAGATGTTTTGTCCCTGTTGAATCTCTGCTTTCCTACTACCTTCCTTCAATCCTTCATACTCCTTTCCATGGCAAGCTGTATGTAGGACATCACCGTTGTCAATGGCTACATCCCATTTTCTCAGTGAAAATGGTCCAAATGCTCTGTCACAGCACGGCTAATCATATGTCGGTTCTCGATCATGTCGAAATAGAATCCATTGATTCTTTTGCGTCTGTCACCACGCCCAACAATCGCGAGATTGAAGCTCGTCACAGTCATTCAATCCCTGAATCCTACTCAGAATACCACAGACAAGGTTTAGACTTTCCAGATTCTCAAGAATGGCCGCCAATAATTCTAGCTTATACCACGAAGATTCTAATTAAGGAATCCAAGAGATATTCGTTCGTTCTGAGGTAGAACGGAAGTGGTTGTCAATCACGTGTTCATAGGTGAGAATGATGATGAGTGTCACGGATCATCACATTTGCCATGTTGAAGTGCAACGAATATCTTAGAATAAGAACATGCTGAATTGAATAAAAGATAGTAGTACTTTGCATTAAAACTCGAGGTACAGCAGAGCTCTACACCTTAATCTATGGTGTGTAGAAATTCCACCGTTGAAAATACATAAGTGATGGTCCAGGCATGGCCGAATAGCCAGCCCTCAAAACGTGATCAATAGTCTCCTAAGATGAACAATAGATTAAAACTGAGACCAAAGATGTGGTCAAAAAAGACCCTAGTACAATAGTAAAAAGTTCTATTTATACTAAAACTAGCTACTAGGGTTACAGAGATAAGTGATTGATGCAGAAATCCACTTTCGGGACCCACTTGGTGTGTGCTTGGACTGAGCTTGAGCTTTACACGTGTAGAGGCTTCTCTTGGAGTTAAACGCCAAGTTGTAACATGTTTTTGGCGTTTAACTCTGGTTTGTGACGTGTTTTTGGCGTTTTACTCCAGAATGCAGCATGAAACTGGTGTTGAACACCAGTTTGCATCGTCTAATCTCGAATAAAGTATAGACTATTATATATTGTTAGAAAGCTCTGGATGTCTACTTTCCAACGTTGTTGAGAGCGCACCATTTGGAGTTCTGTAGCTCCAGAAAATATATTTCGAATACAGGGAGGTCAGAATCCAACAACATCAGCAGTCCTTTGTCAGCCTGAATCAAATTTTTGCTCAGGTCCCTCAATTTCAGCTAGAAAATACCTGAAATCACAGAAAAACATAGAAACTCATAGTAAATTCCAGAAATGTGAATTTTACATCAAAACTAATGAAAACATCCCTAAAAGTAGCTAGATCCTACTAAAAACTACCTAAAAATAATGCCAAAAAATGTATAAATTGTCCGCTCATCACAACACCAAACTTAAATTGTTGCTTGTCCCCAAGAAACTTGAAAATCAAATAGGATAAAAAGAAGAGAATATACTATAAATCCCAAAATATCAATGAATATTAGTTCTAATTAGATGAGCGGGACTTGTAGCTTTTTGCTTCTGAATAGTTTTGGCATCTCACTTTTTCCTTTGATGTTCAGAATGATTGGCTTCTATAGGAACTCAGAGTTCAGATAGTGTTAATTGATTCTTGAACACAGCTACTTTTATGAGTCTTGGCCGTGGCCCTAAGCACTTTTTTTCCAGTATTACCACCGGATACATAAATGCCACAGACACATGACTGGGTGAACCTTTTCAGATTATGACTCAGCTTTGCTAAAGTCCCCAGTTAGAGGTGTCCAGAGCTCTTAAGCACACTCTTTCTGCTTTGGATCACGACTTTAACCACTCAGTCTCAAGCTTTTCACTTGGACCTACATGCCACAAGCACATGGTTAGGGACAGCTTGATTTAGCTGCTTAGGCTTGGATTTTATTTTCTTGGGCCCTCCTATCCATTGATACTCAAAGCCTTGTATCCTTTTTACCCTTGCCTTTTGGTTTTAAGGGCTATTGGCTTTTTCTGCTTGCTTTTTCTTTTTCTTTCTCTTTTTTTTTGCTCTTTTTTTTCACAAGCTTTGTTCTTCATTGCTTTTTCTTGCTTCAAGAATCAGTTTTATGATATTTCAGATTATCAATAACATTTCTCTTTTTCATCATTCTTTCAAGAGCCAACAATTTTAACATTCATAAACAACAAGATCAAAAATATGCACTATTCAAGCATTCATTCAGAAAACAAAAAGTATTGTCACCACATCAATATAATTAAACTAAATTCAAGGATGAATTCGAAACTCATGTACTTCTTGTTCTTTTGTATTAAAAACATTTTTCATTTAAGAGAGGTGAAGGATTCATGGAATTATTCATAGCCTTAAGACATAGTTACTAAATACTAATGATCATGTAGTAAAGACACAAACATAGACAAACATGAAGCTTAAAAACCGAAAAATAGAGAGATAAGAACAAGGAAGTTAAGGAATGAGTCCACCTTAGTGATAGTGGCGCCTTCTTCTTGAAGGACCAATGGTGTCCTTGAGCTCCTCCATGTCTCTTCCTTACCTTTATTGCTTGATCCCTAGTGATTTTGGTGCTCCTATCTTTAGTTGCTCCCAATAATTGTGTGGAGGAAAGTGTATCTCCTGAGGTATCTCAGGGATTTCTTGATGAAGGAATTCCTCATGCTCTTGTTGAGGTCCATGAGTGGGCTCTCTTGATGTGCAGTCAAATGCTCTACTACTGAGCTTTGGACCCTTGAGATGAATCTCTCCATCTCCCATGACTCAGAGATGGAAGCTTTTGTCTTCCCTTTCCTTTTTCTAAAGGTTTCTCCGGCCTTAGGTGCCATAAATGGTTATAGAAAAACAAAAAAGCTATGCTTTTACCACACCAAACTTAGAATGTTGCTCATCCTCGAGCAAGAGAAGAAAGAATAGAAGAAAAAGAAGAAGATATGGAAGAAAGGGGGAGATGTGTGGGTTTCGGCCAAGGGCGAGAAGAGAGGGTTGTGTTGTGTGAAAATGAAGAAGGATGGAGGGGTTTATATAGTGGAGGGAGAGGGAATGGGGTTCGGTCATTTAAGGTGGGATTGGGTGGGAAAGAGATTTTGAATTTGAAGGTAGGTGGGGTTTATGGAGAAGAGTAGATGGATGTGAGTGGTGAAGAGGTGATGGGGAAGAGAGATTGAGGTGATTGGGTGAAGAAGAGAGAAGGTGAGTAGAGGTAGGTGGGGATCCTGTGGGGTCCACAGATTCTGAGGTGATCCTGTGGGGTCCATAGATCCTGAGGTGCCAAGGATTTATCATCCCTGCACCAATTAGGCGTGTAAAATGCCCTCTGCATGCAATCCTGGCGTTTAATGCCAAACTGAAGCTTATTTCTAGCGTTAAACACCCAAATGTAGCATGTTTCTGGCGTTTAAACGCCAGACTGCTGCTTGTTTCTGGCGTTCAACGCCAGATTCATGCTCTATTATGGCATTGAACGCCAGCTAGATGCTCCTTACTGGCGTTTAAACGCCAGTAAGCTCTTCCTCCAGGGTGTGCTTTTTCTTCTGCTGTTTTTTATTTTTGTTTTTAATTTTTGCAATTGTTTTGTGACTCCACATGATTATAGACCTAATAAAACATAAAAGAACAAATAGAAATATAAATAAATAAAGATTGGGTTGCCTCTCAATAAGCGCTTCTTTAATGTCAATAGCTTGACAGTGAGCTCTCATGGAGCTTCACAAATCATCAGAGCATTGTTGGGACCTCCCAACACCAAACTTAGAGTTTGAATGTGGGGGTTCAACACCAAACTTAGAGTTTGGTTGTGGCCTCCCAACACCAAACTTAGAGTTTGACTGTGGAGGCTTTGTTTGACTCTGTATTGAGAGAAGCTTTTCATGCTTCCTCTCCATGTTTACAGAAGGATAACCTTGAGCTTTAAACACAAGGTAGTCCCCATTCAATTGAAGGACTAGTTCACTTCTGTCAACATCAATTACAGCTCCTGCTGTGGCTAGGAAGGGTCTTCCAAGGATGATGCATTCATCCTCCTCCTTTCTAGTGTCTAAGATTATGAAATCTGCAGGGATGTAAAGGCCTTTAACCTTTACTAACACGTCCTCTACCAATTCATAAGCTTGTTTTATTGACTTGTCTGCCATCTCTAATGAGATTCTTGCAGCTTGTACCTCAAAGATCCCCAGTTTCTCCATTACAGAGAGTGGCATAAGATTTATACCTGATCCCAGGTCGCACAGAGCCTTCTCAAAGGTCATGGTGCCTATGGTACATGGTATTAAGAATTTACCAGGATCTTGTTTCTTTTAAGGTAGAGTTTGCTGAACCCATGTATCTAGTTCACTAATGAGCAGGGGAGGTTCACCTTCCCAAGTCTCATTACCAAACAACTTGGCATTCAGCTTCATGATGGCTCTTAGATATTGAGCAACTTGCTCTTCAGTTACATCTTCATCCTCTTCAGAGGAAGAATAGTTCTAAGAGCTCATGAATGGTAGATGGAGGTTTAATAGAATCTCTATGGTCTCTATATGAGCCTCAGATTCCTTTAGGTCCTCAATAGGGAACTCCTTCTTGTCCAGAGGACGTCCCAGGAGGTCTTCCTCACTGGGATTCACGTCCTTCTCCTCCTTTGTGCATTCAGCCATATTGATTATATCAATGGCCTTGCACTCTCTTTTTGGATTCTCTTCTGTATTGCTTGGGAGAGTACTAGGAGGAGTTTCAGTGATTTTCTTACTCAGCTGGCCCACTTGTGCCTCCAAATTTCTAATGGAAGACCTTGTTTCACTCATGAAACTTAAAGTGGCCTTAGACAGATCAGAGACTATGTTTGCTAAGCTAGAGGGACTCTGCTCAGAATTCTCTGTCTGTTGCTGAGAAGATGATGGAAAAGGCTTGCTATTGCTAAGCCTGTTTCTTCCACCATTATTAAAGCCTTGTTGAGGCTTTTGTTGATCCTTCCATGAGAAATTTGGATGATTTCTCCATGAGGAATTATACGTATTTCCATAAGGTTCACCCATGTAATTTACCTCTGCCATTGCAGGGTTCTCAGGATCATAAGCTTCTTCTTTAGAAGATGCCTCTTTAGTACTATTGGATGCATTTTTCCATCCATTCAGACTTTGAGAAATCATGTTGACTTGCTGAGTCAACATTTTGTTCTGAGCCAATATGGCATTCAGAGCATCAATTTTAAGAACTCCCTTCCTCTGAGACATCCTATTACTCACAGGATTCCTCTCAGAAGTGTACATGAATTGGTTATTTGTAACCATGTCAGAAGGACACCTTTTGGTCATCTGCTTGTATCTTTCCCAAGCTTCATAGAGGGATTCACCATCTTTTTGTTTGAAGGTCTGAACATCCACTCTAAGCTTGCTCAGCTTTTGAGGAGGAAAGAACTTAGCCAAGAAGGCCGTGACCAGCTTATCCCAAGAGTCCAGGCTATCTTTAGGTTGTGAGTCCAACCATGTTTTAGCTCTATCTCTTACAGTAAAAGGGAAAGCATGAGCCTGTAGACTTCAGGATCTACTCCATTAGTCTTAACAGTCTCACAGATCTGCAAGAACTCAGTTAAAAACTGATAGAGATCTTCTGATGAAAGTCCATGAAACTTGCAGTTCTGTTGCATTAGAGCAACTAGTTAAGACTTCAGCTCAAAATTATTTGCTCCAATGGCAGGGATTGAGATGCTTCTTCCATCAAATTTGGAAGTAGGTGTAGTATAATCACCAAGCATCCTCCTTGCATTATTATTTTCGGCGGCCATCTCCTCTTTCTTTTCGAAAATTTCTGTAAGGTTGTCTCTAGATTGTTGTAATTTAGCTTCTCTTAGTTTCCTCTTCAGAGTCCATTCAGGTTCAGGATCTACTTCAATAAGAATATCCTCGTCCTTGCTCTTGCTCATATGAAAAAGAAAGGAACAGAAAATAATAATAGGGATCATCTTTACAACAGTAGAGAGATTCCTTTATGTTAGTAGAAGAAGAAAAGAATAGAAGAAGGAAAAGAGGAAAATTCGAACTCAGAGAGGAAGAGGGGGTTCGAATTTTTAAGATGAAGAGAAGTGTTGGTAAAAAGGAATAAAAATTAAAATTTAAAACAATTAGTTAAAAAAAAAGAATTTTGAAAAAGAGGGAGGTAATTTTCAAAAATTAGAGAGAGGAAAGTAGTTAGGTGGTTTTGAAAAAGATAAGAAACAAACAAAAAGTCAATTAGTTAGTTGAAAAAGATTTGAAAATCAATTTTGAAAAGATAAGAAGTTAGAAAAGATTTTTGAAATCAATTTTGAAAAGATATGATTTGAAAAAGATCTTTTGAAAAGATATGATTGAAAAAGATATTTTGGAAAAGATTTAATTTTTAAAATTAAAATTGATTACTTGACTAACAAGAAACTAAAAGATATGACTCTTAGAATTTAAAGATTGAACCTTTCTTAACAAGAAAGTAACAAACTTCAAATTTTTGAATCAATCACATTAATTGTTAGTAAAGTTTTCAAAATTTTGAAATAAAGATAAGAAAAAGATTTTGAAAATAAATTTTAAAAATTTTCGAAAATAATAAAAAAATGAAAAATATTTGATTTTTGAAAAAGATTTTGAAAAGATAAGATTTTTAAAATTGAAATCTTGACTTGACTAACAAGAAACAACTTATTTTAAAATTTTTTTACTAAATCAACCCAAAGATTTCGAATTTTTGAGAGAAATAAGGAAAATATATTTTGTTATTTTTGAATTTTTAATGATGAGAGAGAAAAACACAAATATGACCCAAAACATAAAAATTTTAGATCAAAACACATGATGCATGCAAGAACACTATGAATGTCAAGATGAACACCAAGAACACTTTGAAGATCAAGATGAACATTGGTGCACAAAATTGCAATCACTCCTTTGCAATCCACACAACTAACCAGCAAGTGCACTGGGTCGTCCAAGTAATACCTTACGTGAGTAAGGGTCGATTGTTGGTATGAAGCAAGCTATGGTTATCTTATTAATCTTAGTCAGGATGCCAATAAGGTTCTTTGAATTTAATTGTAAAAAGTGAAAGTGTTTGGAATAAGTAATTGTTACTCAATAATGGAGAATATGTTGGAGTTTTGGAGATGCTTTGTCCTCTTTATTTCAGCTTTTCTCTTGTACTCCTCTTCACCCACGCAAGGCTCCTTCCATGGCAAGCTGTATGTAGGGTGTCACCGTTATCAATGGCTACTTCCCATCCTCTCAGTGAAAATGGTCCAAATGCTCTGTCATAGCACGGCTAATCATCTGTTGGTTCTCGATCATGTCGAAATAGAATCCATTGATTCTTTTGCATCTGTCACTACGCCCAACAATCGCGAGTTTGAAGCTCGTCACAGCCATTCAATCCTTGAATCCTACTCGGAATACCACAGACAAGGTTTAGACTTTCCGGATTCTCATGAATGCCGCCATCAATTCTAGCTTATACCACGAAGATTCTGATTAAGGAATCTAAGAGATACTAATTCAATCTAATGTAGAACGGAGGTGGTTGTCAGGCACACGTTCATGGATTGAGGAAGGTGATGAGTGTCACGGATCATCACCTTCTTCATGGTGAAGCGCGAATGAACATCTTAGATAAGAACAAGCGTGTTTGAATGGAAAACAGAGATAATTGCATTAATTCATCGAGACGCTGCAGAGCTCCTCACCCCCAACAATGGAGTTTAGAGACTCATGCCATCAAAGAGTATAAAATTCAGATCTAAAAATGTCATGAGATACAAAATAAGTCTCTAAAAGTTGTTTAAATACTAAACTAATAACCTAGGTTTACAGAAAATGAGTAAACTAAGATGGATAGTGCAGAAATCCACTTCTGGGGCCCACTTGGTGTGTGCTGGGGCTGAGACTTAAGCTTCTCACGTGCCTGGGCTGTTTCTGGAGTTGAACGCTAGGTTGTAACCTGTTTCTGGCGTTGAACTCCACTGAACGCCAGACTACAACATGGGGCGTTGAACGCCAGTTTACGTTGTCTATCTTCGTACAAAGTATGGACTATTAAATATTGCTGGAAAGCCCTGAATGTCTACGTTCCAATCCAATTCAGAGCGCTCCAATTGGACTTCTGTAGCTCCAAAAATTCCATTCCGAGTGCAGGAAGGTCAGAATCCAACAGCATCAGCAGTCCTTTTTCAGCCTGAATCAGATTTTAACTCAGCTCCTTTAATTTTAGCCAGAAAAATACATAAAAATCATAGTAAACTCCAGAAATATGAATTTCGCTCAAAAACTAATAAAAATATATTAAAAACTAACTAAAACACACTAAAATCTACATGAATTTACCCCCAAAAAGCGTATAAAATATCCGCTCATCACAACACCAAACATAAACTGTTGCTTGTCCTCAAGCAACTAGATAAATAAAATAGGATAAAAAGAAATTAAGAAACAATAATATCTCTGAGTTTCAAGTGAAGCTCAGATTCTAATTAGATGAGAGGGGCTTAGTAGCTTTTTGCTTCTAAACAGTTTTGGCATCTCAATTTATCCTTTGAAGTTCAGAATGATTGGCATCCATAGGAACTCAGAATTTAGATAGTATTATTGATTCTCCTAGTTTAGTATGTTGATTCTTGAACACAGTTACTTTATGAGTCTTGGCCGTGGCCCTAAGCACTTTGTTTTCTAGTATTACCACCGGATACATAAATGCCACAGACACATAACTGGGTGAACCATTTCAGATTGTGACTTAGCTTTGCTAGAGTCCCCAATTAGAGGTGTCCAGAGTTCTTAAGCACACTCTTTTGCTTTGGATCACGACTTTAACCACTCAGTCTCAAGCTTTTCACTTGGACCTGCATGCCACAAGCACATGGTTAGGGACAGCTTGATTTAGCTGCTTAGGCCTAGATTTATTTCCTTGGGCCCTCCTATCCATTGATGCTCAAAGCCTTGGATCCTTTTCACCCTTGCCTTTTGGTTTAAAGGGCTATTGGCTTTTTCTACCTCTTTTGCGTTTTTTTTTCTGCAAAATATTTTTTTCATTTTTTTCTTTTGCAAGCTTGTTTTTCACTGCTTTTTCTTGCTTCAAGAATCAATTTCATGATTTTTCAAATCATCAATAACATTTTTCTTGTTCATCATTCTTTCAGGAGCCAACAATTTTAACATTCATAAAATTCAATATAAAAAATATGCACTGTTTAGGCATTCATTCAGAAGACAAAAAGTATTGCCACCACATATAAATAATTAGAATTTTTCTTATTAAGAACTCAAAAAAAATTAAATTGCCTCTTTATTCTAAAAATCTACTATTTTATTCATGTTTGATGATGATGAGAAAAATAAATTATAGCTTAATTGGAAATAAAATCAAAATAGATATACTAATTACTACTACTCATATATAACTTCTAAGGTATATTCCTAATAAGAACAATTGTCACAGAATTAAGTTTAAGATTAGGACTCAACAACCTTTGGTTTGGGAGATGATGGGTGCTCCTTCAACTTGTGGTGTGTCTGGTCCTTCAAGAGACAGCTTCTGGCACTTCAGCTCCTGTATCTCCGGATATTCGTCTTCTTTCAGATCAAATTTAACTTCCGGGATCACTGATCTCAGACCCATTATTTTGTGGTACTGGTCTGCATGTTCTTTGGTTAAGAACTTCTCTTGATTCCAAAATGGTTTTGGAATATTCTCTTTCTTGCCTCTTAAAGTGGTTTGTTTTCCCTTAGGTGCCATGATCTTGATGAGTTTTAGCTCATTGATCACGGAAAAACACACCAAACTTAGAGGTTTGCTTGTCCTCAAGCAAAAGAAAGGAAAGGAGAGGAATAGAAGGAGAGGTAATTTCGAAAATACAAAAGATATGATGAGATTTTGAAAAAGATTTGAGATGAATTTGAAAAGATAATTGAGTTTTTTTTTTAAATTTTTGAAAAGAAGTTGGATGGGTTTGAAAAGGATTTGTGTTTATGAATTAAGATACATTTGATATTTTTGAAAAAGGGATTTTAGAAATTAGGATTAAAATTTTTGGAATTGAAGGATGAGAGTTTGTAACATGTTTATGCAAGAAATCATGAATTGAAATATGAAAATTGGAAAAACTGTGAAGTAAAAACGAATTTACCTCCTCCCCACAGTCCTGGCGTTAAACACCCAAACGCTGCATGATTTGGGCATTTAATGCCCATGTGTAGCTTCTCCTGGGCGTTCAACGCCCAGCTGTTGCTTCTAGCTGGCGTTGAACGCCAGGAACTCCCTTGTCACTGGGCATTTTTCTGAACGCCCAGGACGTTGTAAATCTGGCGTTGAACGCCCAGAAGGTGCTTCTTTCTGGCGTTCAACACCCAGAAGGTGCTTCTTTCTGGCGTTCAACGCCCAGAAGGTGCTTCTTTCTGGCGTCGAATGCCCAGTAGATGCTTCTTTTGGGCGTTTAACGCCCAAAATAGCTCTTACTGGCTTTTTCGCACTAGTGAGCTTCTTTTTGCTATTTTTATCCTCTGAATCCTTCTGTAACTCTGTGAACTCAAGCAATTGCTATTTTACCTTGAAGATAATTGACATATACCTATAAAAATCAATTAATTAACAAATAAACTTTGTAAATGGCTGGGTTGCCTCCCAGCAAGCGCTTCTTTATTGTCTTTAGCTGGACTATTACTGAGCTTTAATCAAGTCTCAGTTTTGAGCATTCTTGCTCAAAATTGCCTTCAAGATAATGTTTGACTCTCTGTCCATTAACAATGAACTTTTTATTAGAATCATTATCCTGAAGCTCCACGTATCCATATGGTGACACACTTGTAATCACATATGGAACTCTCTACCAGGACTTCAATTTTTTGGGAAATAATCTGAGCCTAAAATTAAACAGCAGAACTTTCTGCCCTGGCTCAAAGACTCTGGATGACAGCTTCTTGTCATGCCAACTTTTTGCTTTCTCTTTGTAAATTTTTGCATTCTCGAAAGCATTGAGTCTAAATTCCTCTAGCTCATTTAACTGGAGCAATCGTTTTTCTCCAGCTAACATGGCATCAAGGTTTAGGAATCTAGTTGCCCAGTAGGCCTTATGTTCCAGTGCCACTGGCAAGTGACAGGCTTTTCCATACACGAGCTGGTATGGAGAAGTTCCTATAGGAGTCTTGAATTCTGTTCTGTATGCCCATAGGGCATCATCCAAGCTTCTTGCCCAATCCCTTCTATGGTTAATCACAGTTCATTCCAGGATTCTTTTAAGTTCTCTATTAGAGACTTCAGCTTGCCCATTTGTCTGTGGATGATATGGAGTGGCCACCCTGTGGCTAACTCCATATCGAACCAAAGCAGAGTAAAGTTGTTTATTGCAGAAATGAGTGCCCCCATCACTAATTAGTACTCTAGGGATACCAAATCTGCTGAAGATGTGCTTCTGAAGGAATTTCAACACTGTCTTAGTATCATTAGTGGGTGTTGCTATAGCTTCTACCCATTTGGATACATAATCCACTGCCACCAGAATATAAGTGTTTGAGTATGATGGTGGGAATGGCCCCATGAAGTCAATACCCCATACATCAAACAACTCAATCTCCAAGATCCCTTGTTGAGGCATGGCATAACTGTTAGGCAGATTGCCAGATCTTTGGCAACTGTCATAATTAAGTACAAACACTCGGGAGTCTTTATAGAGAGTAGGCCAGTAGAAGCCACATTGGAGGACTCTTGTGGTTGTTCGCTCACTTCCAAAATGTCCTCCATACTGTGATCCATAGCAGTGCCAGAGGATCTTCTGTGCTTCTTCTTTAGGCACACATCTACGGATTACTCTGTCTGCACATCTCTTAAAGAGATATGGTTCATCCCAAAGATAGTACTTTACATCCGTGATCAATTTCTTTGTTTGCTGCCTATTGTACTCTTTGGGTATGAATCTTACTGCCTTGTAGTTTGCAATGTCTACAAACCATGACACTTCCTGGATGGCAAAGAGTTGCTCATCCAGAAAGTTTTCAGAGATCTCAGTAAGAGGGAGGGATGCCCCTTCTACTGGTTCTACTCGGGACAGGTGATCTGCTACTTGATTCTCTATCCCTTTTCTGTCTCTTATTTCTATATCAAACTCTTGCAGAAGCAACACCCATCTTATGAGTCTGGGTTTTGAATCCTGCTTTGTGAGTAGATATTTAAGAGCGGCATGGTCAGTGTACACAATCACTTTTGATCCTACTAAATAAGATCTGAACTTGTCAATGGCGTAAACCACTGCAAGTAACTCTTTTTCTATGGTTGTGTAGTTCTTCTGTGCGTCATTTAGAACACGACTGGCATAATAAATGATGTGCAGAAGCTTGTCATGCATTTGTCCCAATATTGCACCAATGACATGGTCACTAGCATCACACATTAATTCAAATGGTAATGTCTAGTCTGGTGCAGAGATGACTGGTGCTGTAACCAGCTTAGCTTTCAGAGTTTCAAATACCTGCAGACACTCTTTATCAAAGATAAATGGCGTGTCAGCAGCTAGCAGATTACTCAGAGGTTTGGAGATTTTTGAAATTTCCTTTATAAACCTCCTATAAAATCCTGCATGCCCCAGAAAGCTTCTGATTGCCTTAACATTGG
The DNA here is from genome assembly GCF_014773155.1 of Arachis stenosperma. Taxonomy (NCBI): domain Eukaryota; kingdom Viridiplantae; phylum Streptophyta; class Magnoliopsida; order Fabales; family Fabaceae; genus Arachis; species Arachis stenosperma. Next base: position 52,956,776 of record NC_080378.1, on the reverse strand, counting down.
CAGGTGGTGGTAATTTTTCAATTACCTCTACCTTATCTTGATCCACTTCTATTCCTTTGTTTGAAATTTTGTGCCCAAGGACAATTCCCTCAGTCACCATAAAGTGACATTTCTCCCAGTTTAAAACCAGGTTAGTCTCTTGGCACCTCTTTAGAACAAGTGCTAGATGGTCAAGACAGGAGCTGAATGAGTCTCCAAATACTGAAAAGTCATCCATGAAGACTTCCAAAAATTTTTCCACCATTTCAGAGAAAATTGAGAGCATGCACCTTTGAAAGCTTGCAGGTGCATTGCACAGACCAAATGGCATCCTTCTGTATGCAAATACTTCAGATGGACATGTGAATGCTATTTTCTCTTGATCTTGGGGATCTACTGTAATTTGATTATAACCTAAATATCCATCCAGGAAGCAGTAGTATTCATGACCTGCTAGTCTTTCTAGCATCTGGTCTATGAAAGGTAAAAGAAAATGATCATTTCTGGTAGCTGTATTGAGCCTTCTATAATCAATACACATACGCCACCCTGTAACTGTTCTTGTAGGAAGCAGTTCATTTTTTTCATTATGAACCACTGTCATGCAACCCTTCTTAGGGACGACTTGGACAGGGCTTACCCAAGGGCTATCAGAAATAGGATAAATAATCCCAGCCTCTAGTAATTTAGTGACCTCCTTCTGCACTACCTCCTTTATGGATGGATTTAGCCGCCTCTGTGGTTGAACCACTGGCTTAGCGTCACCCTCCAATAGGATTTTTTGCATGCATCTGGCTGGGCTAATACCCTTAAGATCACTGATGGACCACCCAAGGGTTGTCTTGTGTGTCCTTAGCACTTGAATTAGTGCTTCCTCTTCCTATGGCTCTAAGGTTGAGCTTATGATCACAGGGAAGGTATCACCTTCTCCCAGAAATGCATATTTCAGGGATGGTGGTAATGGTTTGAGCTCGGGTTTAGGAGGTTTCTCCTCTTCCTGAGGGATTTTCAGAGGTTCTATTATTCTCTCTGATTCCTCCAGATCAGGCTGAACATCTTTAAAGATATCCTCTAGCTCTGATTCGAAACTCTCAGTCATATTGACCTCTTTTACCAAAGAGTCAATAATATCAATGCTCATGCAGTTATTTGGGGTGTCTGGATGCTGCATAGCTTTGACAACATTCAACTTGAACTCATCCTCATTGACTCTCAGGGTTACTTCCCCTTTTTGAACGTCAATAAGGGTTCGGCCAGTTGCTAGGAAAGGTCTTCCTAGAATGAGAGTTGCACTCTTGTGCTCCTCCATTTCCAGCACCACAAAGTCAGTGGGAAAGGCAAATGGCCCAACCTTGACAATCATGTCTTCAATCACGCCTGATGGGTATTTAATGGAGCCATCAGCAAGTTGGAGACATATCTGGATTGGTTTAACTTCATCAGTCAACCCAAGCTTTTTGATAGTAGATGCAGGTATTAGGTTGATACTTGCCCCAAGATCACATAGAGCTTGCTTGGTACAAGTACCCTCTAATGTGCATGGTATCATAAAGCTTCCGGGATCTTTAAGCTTCTCAGGTAAGCTTTTCAGAATGACTGCACTGCATTCTTCAGTGAGGTAAAATTTTTCAGTTTTCCTCTAATCCTTCTTATGACTTAAGATCTCTTTCATGAACTTAGCATAAGAGGGTATTTGCTCAAGTGCTTCTGCAAATGAAATCTTTATTTCAAGAGTCCTGAGATAGTCTGCAAAGCAGGCAAATTGTTTATCCTGTTCCGCTTGGCGGAGTTTCTGAGGATAAGGCATTTTGGCTTTGTATTCCTCAACCTTAGTTGCTGTAGGTTTATTGCCTATAGATGTGGGTTGAGAAGCCTTTTTAGAGGGGTTGCTATCAGTACTTGTATGTGTCTGATCTCCCATTGTCGTTTGAATGCCAGGGGTGAAAGCTGGAGTGGCATTAGATGCCAACTCCTCACCTGTTTCTGGCGTCTAAACGCCAGAACTGTACTTCCTTTGGGTGTTCAACGCCAATTCCTTGCTTGTTTCTGGTATTGAACGCCAGGACTGAGCATGGTTTGGGCATTCAACGTCAGCTTTCCACCCATTTTCTGGTGTTTGAGCGCCAGAATTATTCCTCTTTGGGCTCTTACTGTCCTCAGATGGATTTTGGGTAGTTTGCTCATTTCTTGGCTTCCTGCTACCTTGAAGTGAGGTATTTAATGTTTTCCCACTTCTTAATTGAACTGCTTGGCACTCTTCTGTTATTTATTTTGATAACTGATGTTCTGTTTGTTTTAACTGTACTTCCATATTCATATTAGCCATTCTTGTTTCTTGTAGTATCTCCTTGAATTCGGCTAGCTGTTTTGTTAGAAATCGAGTTGCTGATTGAATTCAGTAACTTATTCTGCAGGACTGAGTTCAGCAGTTACTGTTTTAGTCTCTTCTTTCAAGGAAGGTTCACTGCTCAGGTACAGATGCTAATTTCTGGCAACTGTATCAATGAGCTCTTGAGCTTCTTCTATTGTCTTTCTCATGTGTATAGATCCACCAGTTGAGTGGTCTAGAGAAATCTGAGCTCTCTCTGTAAGCCCATAATAGAAGATGTCTAACTGCATCCACTCTGAAAACATTTCAGAGGGGTATTTTCTTAGCATCTCTCTGTATCTCTCCCAGGCATCATAAAGGGATTCATCATCTCCTTGTTTAAAGCCTTGGATGCTCAGCCTTAGCTGTGTCATCCGTTTTAGAGGAAAATAGTGATTCAGGAATTTTTCTGACAGCTGTTTCCATGTCTTTATGCTGTCCTTAGATTGGTTATTTAACCACCTCTTAGCTTGGTCTTTTACAGCAAATAGAAACAGTAACAGTCTATACACATCCTGATCTACTTCCTTATCATGTACTGTGTCAGCAATCTGTAAAAACTGTGCTAGAAACTCTGTAGGTTCTTCCTGTGGAAGACCGGAATATTGGCAACTTTGCTGCACCATGATAATGAGCTGAGGATTTAAGTCAAAATTACTGACTCCAATGGAGGGTATACAAATACTACTCCCATATGAAGCAGTAGTGGGGTTAGCATATGACCCCAGAGTCCTTCTGGACTGTTCATTTCCACTTAAGTCCATAATGGAGAAAGGGAGATGATGTGAATTTATTTTATTTATTTTGTTATATATAAAAATTTTGAAATAATAATGATAAAATAAAATAAAATAAAGACGACAATAAAATTAAAAATAAATAAAAATAAAATAAAATAAAATAAAAAGAATTTAAAAATATTTTATGAAGATTTTCGAAAAAGTGAGGAGAGAAAAAGTAGTTAGGATATTTTCGAAAAATATATAATAAAAAATTTTTTAAAATCTTAAAAGGATAAGATTTGAAAAATTTTGAAATTGAAATATGAATTTTTATATAAAAAAATTCGAAAATATGGCTTAAAATTAGTTAGAAAAGATATTGTTTTGAATTTTGAATTTTATGATGAAAGAGAAAAACACACAAAAGACACAAGACTTAAAAATTTTTAGATCTAATGCTCCTTGTTTTCGAAAATTTTGGAGGGAAAACACCAAGGAACACCAAACTTAAAAATTTTAAGATCAAAACACAAGGAAGACTCAAGAACACCTTGAAGATTCACAAGAACACCAAGAACAAAAGAAAGAACACCAAACTTAAAATTTTTAGAAAATCACAATAAAATTTTCGAAAATTAAAGAAAGATTAACAAGAAAACACCAAACTTAAAGTTTGGCACAAGATTTAATCAAAGAAAAATTATTTTTGAAAAAAGTTTTAAAAAGAAGATACCCAATTGCCAAGAACATAAGCCAACACTCTAGCCAACTGAGCTATAAATGTAACGTGTTTTAATATTGTATATAAAAAATATATTTTTTGAAAACTAATATTTTGAAAAAGCACAAGGAAAACATGAAAAATACACAAAATAGGAAAAATCAAAGATCAAACAAGAAAATTTGACAACAATTTGAAGAACAAGGAAAAATAAAGAACACAAATTCGAAAATTTAAAAGAAAATATAAAATATGCAATTGACACCAAACTTAAAGTATAAAACTAAACTCACATAAAAATTAAAAATTAATAAGGAAAAATAATATTTTTGAAAAAAAATTTTGAAAAGAAAATAAAGGACTCAGATTTAATGACTTTATAGCAACAAAAATAAATTATTCCAAATCTAAGCAACAAAATAAACCTTTAGTTGTTCAAACTCGAACAATCCCCGGCAACGGCGCCAAAAACTTGGTGCACGAAATTGCAATCACTCCTTTGCAATCCGCACAACTAACCAGCAAGTGCACTGGGTCGTCCAAGTAATACCTTATGTGAGTAAGGGTCGATCCCATGGAGATTGTTGGTATGAAGCAAGCTATGGTTATCTTATTAATCTTAGTCAGGATGCCAATAAGGTTCTTTGAATTTAATTGTAAAAAGTGAAAGTATTTGGAATAAGTAATTGTTACTCAATAATAGAGAATATGTTGGAGTTTTGGAGATGCTTTGTCCTCTTTATTTCAGCTTTTCTCTTGTACTCATCTTCACCCACGCAAGGCTCCTTCCATGGCAAGCTGTATGTAGGGTGTCACTGTTGTCAATGGCTACTTCCCATCCTCTCAGTGAAAATGGTCCAAATGCTCTGTCACAGCACGGCTAATCATCTGTTGGTTCTCGATCATATCGGAATAGAATCCATTGATTCTTTTGCGTCTGTCACTACGCCCAACAATCGCGAGTTTGAAGCTCGTCACAGCCATTCAATCCTTGAATCCTACTCGGAATACCACAGACAAGGTTTAGACTTTCTGGATTCTCATGAATGCCGCCATCAATTCTAGCTTATACCACGAAGATTCTGATTAAGGAATCTAAGAGATACTCATTTAATCTAATGTAGAACGGAGGTGATTGTCAGGCACACGTTCATGAATTCAGGAAGGTGATGAGTGTCACGGATCATCACCTTCTTCATGGTGAAGCGCGAATGAACATCTTAGATAGGAACAAGCGTGTTTGAATGGAAAACAGAGATAATTGCATTAATTCATCGAGACGCTGCAGAGCTCCTAAGCCCCAACAATGGAGTTTAGAGACTCATGCCGTCAAAGAGTATAAAATTCAGATCTAAAAATGTTATGAGATACAAAATAAGTCTCTAAAAGTTGTTTAAATACTAAACTAATAACCTAGGTTTACAGAAAATGAGTAAACTAAGATGGATAGTGCAGAAATCCACTTCTGGGGCCCACTTGGTGTGTGCTGGGGCTGAGACTTAAGCTTCTCACGTGCCTGGGCTGTTTCTGGAGTTGAACGCCAGGTTGTAACCTATTTTTGGCGTTGAACTCCAACTTGCAACCTGTTTCTGGCGCTGAACGCCAGACTACAACATGGGGCGTTGAACGCCAGTTTACGTCATCTATCTTCGTACAAAGTATGGACAATTATATATTGCTGGAAAGCCCTGAATGTCTACTTTCCAACTCAATTGAGAGCGCACCAATTGGACTTCTATAGCTCCAAGAATTTCATTCCGAGTGCAGGAAGGTCAGAATCCAACAGCATCAGCAGTCCTTTTTCAGCCTGAATCAGATTTTAACTCAACTCCTTCAATTTCAGCCAGAAAATACCTGAAATCACAAAAAAATACACAAACTCATAGTAAACTCTAGAAATATGAATTTTGCTCAAAAACTAATAAAAATATATTAAAAACTAACTAAAACACACTAAAATCTACATGAAATTACCCCCAAAAAGCGTATAAAATATCCGCTCATCAAACATCAAGACTTATTTTTGAAAATTTTCAAGAAAAGAAAAACATGCAAGACACTAAACTTAAAAATCTTTAATGCTTAGACACTATGAATGCAAAAATGCATATGAAAAATAACAAAAAACACAAAACAAGAAAAATTAAAGATCAAACAAGAAGACTTATCAAGAACAACTTGAAGATCATGAAGAACACATGCATGAATTTTCGAAAAATACGCAAATTTTAAAAACATGCAATTGACACCAAACTTAAAAATTGACACTAGATTCAAACAAGAAACACAAAATATTTTTGATTTTATGATTTTATAATTTTTTGGATTTTTTTTGAAAACTATATTTAGAAAAATGAAAAAAAAAAGAAAAAATTTTTTGAAAGATTTTTGAAGAATTTTTGAAAAGAAAATTACCTAATCTGAGCAACAAGATGAACCATCAGTTGTCCAAACTTGAACAATCCCCGGCAATAGCGCCAAAAACTTGGTGCACGAAATTGTGATCATCAACAATGGCGCCAAAAACTTGGTAGCGCTCTCAAACGTGAATCACACTTTGTCACAACTTCGCACAACTAACCAGCAAGTGCACTGGGTCGTCCAAGTAATAAACCTTACGTGAGTAAGGGTCGATCCCACAGAGATTGTTGGTATGAAGCAAGCTATGGTCATCTTGTAAATCTCAGTTAGGCGGATTCAAATGGTTATAATGGTTTTCAAAATTAATAATAAATAAAGCATAAAATAAGGATAGAGATACTTATGTAAATCATTGGTGGGAATTTCAGATAAGTGTATGGAGATGCTTTGTCCCTGTTGAATCTCTTCCTACTACCTTCCTTCAATCCTTCATACTCTTTTCTATGGCAAGCTATATGTAGGGCATCACTGTTGTCAATGGCTACATCCCATCCTCTCAGTGAAATTGGTCCAAATACAATGTCACAGCACGGCTAATCATCTGTCGGTTCTCGATCATGTCGGAATTGAATCCATTGATTCTTTTGCGTCTGTCACCACGCCCAACAATTGCGAGTTTGAAGCTCGTCACAGTCATTCAATCCCTGAATCCTACTCGAAATACCACAGACAAGGTTTAGACTTTCCGGATTCTCAAGAATGGCCGCCAATAATTCTAGCTTATACCACGAAGATTCTGATTAAGGAATCCAAGAGATATTCGTTCGTTCTGAGGTAGAACGGAAGTGGTTGTCAATCACATGTTCATAGGTGAGAATAATGATAAGTGTCACGGATCATCACATTTGTCATGTTGAAGTGCAATGAATATCTTAGAATAAGAACAAGCTGAATTGAATAAAAGATAGTAGTGCTTTGCATTAAAACTCGAGGTACAGCAAAGCTCCACACCTTAATCTATGGTGTGTAGAAACTCCACCGTTGAAAATACATAAGTGATGGCCCCTAAAACGTGATCCATAGTCTCCTAAGATGAACAATAGATTAAAATTGAGACCAAAGATGTGGTCAAAAAAGACCCTAGTACAATAGTAAAAAAGTTCTATTTATACTAAAACTAGCTACTAGGGTTACAGAGATAAGTGATTGATGCAGAAATCCACTTCCAGGGACCACTTGGTGTGTGCTTGGGCTGAGCTTGAGCTTTACACGTGCAGAGGCTTCTTTTGGAGTTAAACGCCAAGTTGTAACGTGTTTTGGCGTTTAACTCTGGTTTGTGACGTGTTTCTGGCGTTTTACTCCAGAATGCAGCATAGAACTGGCGTTAAATGCCAGTTTTCATCATCTAATCTCGAATAAAGTATAAACTATTATATATTTCTGGAAAGCTATGGATGTCTACTTTCCAACGTCATTGAGAGCGCGCCATTTGGAGTTCTGTAGCTCCAGAAAATCCATTTCGAGTGCAGGGAGATCAGAATCCAACAGCATCAGCAGTCCTTTGTCAACCTGAATCAAATTTTTGCTCAGGTCTCTCAATTTCAGCCAGAAAATACCTGAAATCACAGAAAAACACACAAACTCATAGTAAAGTCCAGAAATGTGAATTTTACATCAAAACTAATGAAAATATCCCTAAAAGTAGCTAAATCCTACTAAAAACTACCTAAAAACAATGCCAAAAAGCGTATAAATTATCCGCTCATCAAGGTTCATAAAAGATTTTTCGAAAATTGCAAAACCCCTGTGTAATCTCTTGGCCACTGATGTTCCATTTGTCTTTGACCAAGAATGTCTGGATGCCTTTGAAACCCTGAAAGCCAAGCTTGTCACTGCTCCTATCATCTCTGCACCCAATTGGGACTTGCCATTCGAACTGATGTGTGATGCTAGTGATCATGCCACTGGTGCAGTTCTAGGTCAGAGACATGACAAGCTTCTGCACGTCATTTATTATGCCAGTCGTGTTCTAAATAATGCGCAAAATAATTACACTACTACAGAAAAGGAATTACTTGCAGTGGTTTATGCCATTGACAAGTTCAGGTCCTACCTAGTAGGATCCAAGGTCATTATCTATACTGATCATGCTGTTCTAAAGTATCTACTCACCAAGTAGTATTCTAAGCCCAGGCTCATAAGATAGGTATTACTCCTGCAAGAGTTTGATATAGAAATTAGAGACAGAAAAGGCACAGAAAAATTAAGTGGCTGACCACTTGTCTAGGATTGAACTAGTAGCAGGGACTTCTCCTTCCTCCACTGACATATCCGAATCCTTTCCAAATGAGTAACTCTTTGCCATCCGGACAGCACCTTAGTTTGTAGATATTGCAAATTACAAGGCTATAAGGTTCATTCCTAAGGAGTTTAATAGGCAGCAAGCCCGAAAACTCATGCATGATGCAAAATACTACTTGTGGGATGAACCATATCTCTTTAAGAGATGCTCGGATGGGATAATCCGATGCTCTGTGTCTGAATAAAACGCATAGAGAATCCTATGGCATTCCCATGGCTTAGACTATAGAGGAAACTTTGGAAGTAAGCGGACAGCCACCAAGGTTCTTCAAAGTGGCTTCTACTGGCCCACACTCCTTAAGGACTCTAGAGAGTTTGTCCATGTGATAGTTGCCAAAGAGCTGGCAATCTTCCTCATGGTCACGACATGCCTCAACAAGGGATCCTAAAGATTGAGTTGTTTGATATATGGGGCATAGACTTTATGGGACCCTTCCCGCCTTCATACTCAAATACCTACATCCTTGTGGCAGTAGATTATGTGTCTAAATGGGTTGAAGCAATAGCATCACCCACTAATGACACCAGAGTAGTGATAAAGTTCTTCCAAAAGAACATCTCCAACAGATTTGATGTCCCTCAGACACTGATTAGTGATAGAGGTACTCATTTCTGCAACAGACAGCTGGATTCTGTCTTAAGCCGTTATGAAGTTCGCTATAAAGTAGCAACACCGTATCACCCCTAAATAAATGGGCAAGCTGAAGTCTCAAATAAAGAACTAAAGCGAATCTTAGAGAATATAGTAAGCGCCTCTAGAAAAGATTGGGCTAGAAAGCTTGATGATGCTTTATGGGCATACAGAACAGCTTTCAAAACCCCTATAGGAATATCACCATATCACCTGGTGTATGGAAAATACTGTCATTTTCCAGTGGAACTAGAACACAAGGCCTATTGGGCTACTAAATTCCTTAACCTTGATGCTAAAGCAACAGGAGAGAAACGGCTTCGCCAACTAAATAAGTTGGATGAATTCTGCTTAGCTGCATTTGAAAATGCAAAGATCTATAAAGAAAAAGCAAAAAGGTGACATGATAGCAAGATATCTTCCAAAGTCTTTGGATCAGGACAGTCAACTCAAGACTCAAACTATTCCCTGAGAAACCCAAATTATGTTGGAAGGGGCCGTATGTGATTACTAGTGTATCACCTTACGGGCACATAGAACTTCAAGGTAAAGATCCTGACAACAGGTTCACTGTCAATGGACAGAGGGTTAAGCGTAACCTTGAAAGAGATTTTGAGCCAGGAGGCTCAACACTGCTACTAAGTTAAGTACAGTGAAGTCCAGCTAAAGACATTAAAGAAACGCTTGTTGGGAGGTAACCCAATTATTAATAATATATTATTTTCTAAATTTTCTAAATTATTTCTGTTTTAATTAATTTTCCTTATAACTAGTTTCTGATTAGTTTACTTTTTACTTAGTTTACTTTTTAATGCAGAACAGAAAATAGAACACCCTGGAGGCAGACAGCCTGGCATTGAATGCTAGCTAGGGTGCCTGACTGGGCGTTCAATGCTCAGCAAGTAGGGACAGCAACGTTAAACACCAGAATGCATCTATTTTGGGTGTTTAATGCCAGCAAGACAAGCAAGGGAGGTAATTTCTAAAACCTTATCTTTCTTTTAAGATTGAATTCAAAAATCCCTCCCCCTCCCTTTATATATTCGTGCTCCCCTCCCACTTATTCACCACCTTTCAATTCAAATTCTCTTCTTCTATTCTCCCTTCCTTCACTTTCTTCTTCTTCATTTCTTACCTTTTTCTCGATGATGAGCAAACCTTTTAATTTTGGTGTGGAAGGAGCCCTTTTCTTTCATTAAGATTTGAATCCCATGGCTCTAAGAAGTGGCAAGACCACTCCAAGAAACAAGAAGGATGATGACCCAACAGTTATTTTCAAACCTGTTAAATTCTACACCAAGCAACATGAAGAACATTATCATAAGATAATGAGTAAAAGGCCAGTAATCCTTGAGGTTAGATTCGAATTAGGAGAAGAAGAATACCCGGAGATCCAAGAGCAAATTCGAAAGAGAGGTTAGGAGATTCTAGCCAATTTTGAGGTCACTGTTGGATACAACATGATCCATGAATTCTATGCAAATCTGCGGATGACAGATAAGCAAAAGAAGGATGGAACAACATTCTATACTTTTTGCACTATGGTCAGGGGAAAGATCATCTATTTTCATCTGGATAGGGTGAGAGAGATCTTTAAATTACCCTTACAAAGGGATGACCTTGATTCTTACAATAGAAGGGTGGTAGCCAATCCAAAGCTGGATCAAGTCCTAGAAGACATCTGCCTGCCTAGAACTCAATGGATTGAGGATGAAAAAGGCAAGCCAAACCAGCTGAAAAAAATGAACTTCAAGCCAATTGCTAGAGGATAGCTAGACTTCATTGGGAATTCTATACTCCCTACTAGCAACTGCTCTGAAGTCACTATTCAGAGAGATGTGATGATTTACTATATCATGATGGAGAATGAGGTAGAAGTTCACCAAATAATCTCCCGTGAGATGTACAAGTTGGCAAACAGAATGTCCACTCATGCCATGCTGGCCTATCCAAATCTTATCTTTCGCCTATGCCAAGAGGCTAAAATTCTGCTTCATGTAGACACATTTATTCCAGTGGAAAGCTCAATCACTAAGCAAGTGATGGAAAGCTCCAAGATACCAAAGGATCAGCCCAAAAGGAAGGCACTTGAGCCTCCCTAAGAGATCCCTCCAATTGAGTATTGGGATCAGCTGAAGGCATATGTGATGCACCTACAAACCACCTTGGATCAACTAAGAGAGGAGAAGAAAGATCAGACTAGCATGATCTGCAGACTGGTCAAAGAGCAAGTGAGATAGAGGAGTTGAAGCGCCAGAAGCTCTCTCCTGAAGAGCCCAGTGCCCCTCAAGCTTGAGGTTGTTGAGTTTCAACCCAGTAACTATTCTAATTCCTGTTTTTCATATTTCTGTTATTCTAATTCCTGTATTCCATATTTTGGCTTACATGATTACTAGTAGTATTTAAGTTTTTATTTTTATTTTTATTTTCCTGTCTTTTAATTTAAGAATTGCATAAGCATTTTTATTTTCCAAATAGCTATAAAATATTTCTCTTATCATCATTAAACATGAATAAAATAGTAAATTTTTTTTAGAAGAATTAGAGATACATGAATTTCGAGTTCTATAATAAGAAAAGTCAATTATTTTGATGTGGTGGCAATGCGTATTTTCTGAATGTATGAATGAACAGTGCATATTTAAAATTGAAGTTTATGAATGTTAGCTCTTAAAGTAACAAGGAAAAGGAGAAGTATTATTGGTAATCTAAAAAATCCAAAAATTGATTCTTGAAGCAAGAAAAAGCAGTAAAATGAAAAAGAAAAAGCATGTTGCAATAAAAGAAAAATGCACGTAGAAAAAAATTGCGAAAAAATATATAGAAAAAGCAAGCAGAAGAAACCAATAGCTCTTTAAACCAAAAGGCAAGAGCAAGGATCTAAAGATCAAAAGAGTGTGCTTAAGAACTCTGAACACCTTTATCGGGGATTCCAGCAATGCTGAATCACAATCCGAAAGGGTTCACCCAGTTAAGTGTCTGTGGCATTTATGTATCTGGTGGTAATACTGGAAAACAAAGACTCTAAAAGCTGTGTTCAAGAATAAAAAAGAACTAAGCTAGGAGAGTCAATAGTATCATCTGGATTCTAAGTTCCTAAAGATGCCAACCATTCTAAGTTTCAATGGATATTGAGATGCCAAAACTATTCAGAAGCAAAAAGCTACTAAGTCCCGCTCATCTAATTGAAACTGAGCTTAGGGGTGGCAGTGGGGCGGGTAGGGGCGGGTTTTTACCCTACCCGACCCCGCCCTGCCGTCCTGACAGGCATATACTACCCGCCCCATAACTACCCGCGGGTAGTAAACAGCAGAACCCGCACCCGTCCCTGCGGGTACCCGCCCCACCCCGACCCGCCCCTGTAAAAATTAAATATACCTATTCATACATAAATTAAGACAAAAATTTAAAATTCATAGATAAATTAAAATACAAACATAAAATTCATACAATGTCCATTAGCTAAAATAACTTGAAATTAAAAAAAAGATATTGTTAGATCACTACAAATTTAACACCATAACAAAGAAATTACAATATTAGATATAAAATGATCTTCAATCCTTATTCTTGATCACTTTCAACATCTTCATCATCATTAAAAGTTTGCAAATCAAGATTTAAACCTGAAAATTAAAAGAGATAACAATTAACAAATTAATTGGTACTATGAAAAAAACTAACATAAATGAAGATTAATCAATATATCACCTTTACTTCCCAAAGGTGCCCACAACCAACTTTGGCCACACATCAAAGCTTCAATTATGTCTTGTTTGAGCTTTGCACGATGAGGAGAAATCACACGACCACTTGTACTAAAAGCAGATTCAGAGGCAACAGTAGACACCGGAATAGCGTATATATCCTTAGCTATTTTTGCAAGAACCTTAAATTTCATCTGATTGTTCTTCCACCATTTCAAAACATTAAAGTTAGGATCATTTGGAGGATGAATTTCCTCCTCAAGATAATGATCAAGCTCAACATTCACATATGAACTCCTTGTCATTTTTCTTCTTTTAAGATACACCATGTAATCATCACCCCCAAATGAACTTGCATTTCCACTTTCATTAAGTTCTTTTGTACCAACACCAACACTGACATGTGACACATCCGAACTCATTTTTTGAGTGTATTCATTAACCAACTCATTACACAACTGATGAATTCTATCAACTTGCTTGGAGCATTCTGTTGGATCTGGATACATTTTTTCAAATTGAAACTCAACCCCAACCATCTTGTACCTAGGGTCTAAAACAGCAGCAACACCCATAATGCCATGAATTTCATCCCAATACTTTTCAAATTTCTTCTTCATGTTAGATGCCATATTAGCAATTAACGGATTAGTAGAAATTTCCCATTCATCCAATGACACTTTTATTTTACAAACCAAAGTAAAATAAAGATTAGCAGTCGGAAATTTAGACCCAGAAAACAGTTGAGTTACATCATAAAACAATTTCAATCTGTCACATATTTCCTTCGCAAGTTCCCATTCCTCATTACTTGGCACAGTTTTATATTGGGGTTCCTTCTGCCTTAACCTAGGAAAGACAGCTTTATACAACAAAGCAGTTTCTAACATCAAATAAGTTGAGTTCCATCTAGTTGGGCAATCAAGAACTAATTTCCTAGTAAATGAGATCGCTGTTTTAGCACACCAACTCACAAAAGTTTCGGTCCTTTTCTGTGTTGCAGTCCAATACAATACACTACTACGAATCTTTTCTATACTTTCCTTAACAATACTTAAGCCATCCTTCACAATCAAATTCAAAATATGAGCACAGCAACGCATATGTAATAATTTACCCCCTAACATCAAGAATGAAGAATCCAAACGCCCCAACAGTCCATCTATCATAGCATCATTAGTAGAACAGTTATCCAATGTAATAGTGGACAATTTTCTATCAATGTTCCATTCTAACAATATTTTCATCAACGTTTCAGTGAGAACTTCACTTGTATGGGGACAAGGAACATAACAAAAGCTGAAAAAATTAACAAACATGCATGCATTTTTAGATTAACCTAGCTCAACATATGAAAACAACACAATGTATAAAAGTTTATAAAATATTTAAAGTACCTCAATATGCGCATATGCAACTTCCACGAAGTATCAATAAAATGAGCTGTGACAACCATGTATCCTTTTTCTTGGTTGGAAGTCCACATATCAGTAGTTATTGCAACTCTACTATCATTTTCATCTAGTTGAAGTGTTAACTTCTGCTTCTCGTCCCCATACATCTTCAAGATGTCTTTTCTGATAGTGTTTCGACTAGGCATTTTAAAGGTTGGTTGCATTGAAGCAAAAGCTCGCCTCAATCCATGGTGGTCCACACAACTCATAGGATACTCATGCAAAATAATCATTTCAGCAACACATTTTCTTGTAAATGAAGGATCAAACACAAAACCATCTTCACTCAATTTTTGCTTTTGTGATTGTTTTGACAATGATTCAACAATTGATGATTGCCTAGAGTTTGCCACCTTTATTCTCTTGCAATATCGATCCACATGGTTCCGCAATGACTTGGTACCATTCCTCGGATTTGCACTAAGCACAGTCTTGCAAAACTTGCATTTCGCCTTCCATTCTCCTTCAACTTTCAAACGATCAAAATACTCCCAGTAAGCACTCTTAACATGAGTCTTATTGTCACCTTCATTAGGAGTTGATCCTTCTGGAGTTGAGACATTATCCGTTGCTTGTGGAGTTTCTGAAGTTGGATTAGCATTACTTTGAACTTCAACTTCATTATCATTTGGAGCAACACTGTTGCTTTGTGTGTCTTCTCTAGCATTACTAGCCATGAAGTAATTTGAAAACACCTATATCAATAAAATTAAAATACATGAGGGTATAAAATTAACATAAATCATATCATAAATGCATAATTACAAAATTAGAATAAACCAAATCAGAATGCACCAAAATTAGAAAAAACCAAATCAGAATAAACCAACTCAGAACATCATTAGTTGTAAATTGAATGAATTCAACCATAACTTAAAAATGTCAATAACCATTAGCTTATATGTGTTTAATTCAGATGGTAAAAAACCCTGTCAAATAAAAGAAGACGAGTTTAAATGACACCTTTTTGTAGTAAAAAAAGTACTGCATCATCAAAATGCTGCAGGGGAAACTTCTTGACTGAAAAGTGAATGTAAAATTTAAGCTGTTTATTGTCAATTATGCTGATATTCCTTGGATCATGACCCTGGACTTCAAGCAAAAATTTTTCAAAGCCTATCTTATGAATCTGTGTTTTGGTAATGGCCCATCTAGTGAACTTTATTAGATAAAAAAAAAACTAAGTTAATTATTAGTCTACTTAAATAAATATAGAAGATGCAGCAAAAGCTTAATATAAATAACATATCTATATGCCTTTTTAATACTGCATCTGAGTTCAAATTCTAGTTAAAGTTGGATATAATTTAAGAACTCAGTGTGTGTGAATGAAGAGTGTGTGAGTAGTGTATAATGACAAAAAAGGAAAAAAAACAAATATTGAGGGTCTTGTGATTTGCCGAGAAGAGACTATTAAATAATAAAAAAATGTTTGATATTAAATATATAATATTAAATTTTCTTTTCAATTATTTGATGAGGTGTGACCTCTAGGAGGGGGATCCATTTCCCTGTCTTGCCAAGAGAAACAAAGAAGCTAATTAAAGATTTGAATAATTAAAATCATCATTTAAGTCAAGATTGTCGGCTAAAAAGTGGGACCCAAGTTGAAATATATATGCCAAAATAAGTCCCAAAATAAGTCCCAAAACAAGTTATAATTATATATTTATTTAATAGAGTGAAATGTTAATATCATGTGCACCAAAAAGCTACAAACTTTAGCACCAAAAAGGAAGTAAAAAAACATTTGAAACATAAAACTTGCTTATATCTACATGGCCATGAAATACAATCACATTGATTATAGACAGATAACAAAAGTAAAAAAACATTTGAAACATAAAACTTGCTTTGACAAATATGCTATAAGTTCATCTTATTCACAAAACCAATAAGCAATTTATAGCAATTAAAAAACTTCAAAACAGTGATGCCAAGTAATTGGATGATAAATCTCAATATAGCTTCCACCTAAGTTGTTTGGAAAAGCAATACATCAGCTTAAATGACTCTCACAAAACACCTTGTCTGACAATAAGTTTCAATAAAGTTATACAAATCCAATAGCAACAAAGAGGGGACAAAATAGTAGGTTAAGGTGGATTTCCATACAGAGGGAAACCACTACTCCACATACTCACACCATTCTCAACCTCCGCAAATTGATAATCAACACCACAAATATCTGCTCACTGATGTAAGTCCCAAAAATCTTAGCTCAAGCAAGATCACTGTGTGTGTTTGGTACCATTTTTTGTAAATATTTTTTCTAGGTGATATTAATTATGGCAGAACTGATATAATTACAATTTTATGTTAATGTAAAGTGATTTACATTAGGTAGTTCCTATAGAAAGAAATTCTGATAGAAAGTGAAAAGTTTTTCACTTCTCCCAAATCAAGTGGAGAACCATTCCAAACTAAAGGCAAGAATTATAACAGTAAAGATAATTTTTCTCCTCTGAAATTCAACAACTAAAAGCAGGAAAGTATAACTTTTTATCTGAAATCTGAGTACCAACCTAACAAAGATAGGACGAACACGGGAGGAGAGGGTCGACCGGAGGTGGCGGAGGTGGCAGAGGGAGGAGCGGTGCTGAGACGAATTAGATGATTCCACGAGTTGCGACTTGCGAAGATGGCAGAGACGACTAGACGAGCTGAGCGGAGGAGGAGCGACAGGCACAGGCGGCTTGAACGATTCGCGGAACTGGAGGAGGTTCGACGGCAAGCACTGGTTGATCTGAACCAAGGCGGCGACGCTATGGTCTTGGAGAGGAGAAGAGAAGAGCTGAGGAAGAAAGGGTTAAGGGTTGCTAACCCTAAATCTGAGAACTGAAAGCTGAAAAGCTAATCAGTAATCACTAAAAATTATATATATATTTATATATTATATATATATTATATATATATATATATATATATATATATATATATATATATATATATATATATATATATATATATATATATATATACACTCCGGGGCGGGTAGGGGCGGGTTTAGCCTGAACCCGACCCCGCCCCGCCCCGCTTATCAACCCGCCACGATTTTAGACCCGCCCCGCTCCGGGTCGGGTTCAAACCCGCCCCGACCGGGTAGGGGCGGGGCGGGTACCCGCGGGTACGGGTACTGCTGCCATCCCTAACTGAGCTTCATTGAAAACTCTGAGATTTATTGTATCTTACTCTTCTTTTTATCCTATTTTGTTTTTAGTTGCTTGAGGACAAGCAACAGTTTAAGTTTGGTATTGTGATGAGCGGATATTTTATACGCTTTTTGGCATCATTTTCATATATTTTTTAGTATGTTTTGTTTAAGTTTTATAAAGTTTTTATAGGTTTTAGTGCAAAACTCATATTTTTAGATTCTACTTTGAGTTTGTGTATTTTTGTGCAATTTCAGGTATTTTTTGGCTGAAATAGAAGAGCTGGAGCAAAAGTCTGATTCAGAGGCAGAGAAAGCACTACAGATGCTGTCCGGATCTGACCTCCTTGCACTCGAAAGTGCTTTTCTGGAGTTACGAAAATCTAACTGGAGCATTCTCAACGGCTTTGGAAATCTAACATTCAGGGCTTTCCAGAAATATATAATAGTCGATACTTTACTTCATAATTGAAGGCCCAAAACTGGCATTCAACGCCAGTTTCTTGCCCTATTCTGGCGTCCAACGCCCAAAGGAGAAGACACCAACGTCCAACACCCATAAAGGACCCCCTAGCCAGTGTTCAATGCCCTAGAGGCCTCCTAGCATGTGGATCTCAATCAAGCTCAGTCCAAACACTCACCAAGTGGGCCCCGAAAGTGGATTTTAGCACTAAAAGACTGTTTTACCCTTTTTATGTAATCCTTAGTCAGTAGATTAGTATATATGGAACAAGGGTCACCCTTGTTCAGAACTTTTTGACACTTTACACGTTTATCATTATATTCTCTATCAGTACAAGTGTCTAAACCTTCTAGGTTAAGGGGAGGAGCTCTGCTGAGTTTTATGGATTAATAAAGTGCTACTGTTCTAATTCAATTCGCGTTTGATTCTCTATTCTAAGATGGATCTTCGTTTTTCATCAATATGAATGCGTTGAACCGGCACAAGGTTATCTCATTCTACATGGGTTCAGAGTGAGTCTTTCATCGGACAATGATGAACCACTAGCTTGATCATACATCTCTTAGACGGCTAATCCACGACTTCGTTGGGGACTTCTCGAAACACCAGTTCAGCCGAAGTATGGGGAGATTAGAGTCTTTGTAGTAGAGGCTAGAACCAAAGGTGCAACATCCTCTAATTCGGAAGATTTAACCTTGTCTGTGGCATTTTGAGTAGGATCATCAAGGAGAATGAACTGCGGGAGCTTCACCTTCAATTAGACTGGATCCGCACTAACCCTAGGGTTCAGATCTGGAGAAGTATTAGCGATCTCTTAAAAAAGATGTTAATCACATACAGCCTGCCATAGAAGAAATCATCCATAGTTGAAGAAGACAGTAGGACCGAAATTAATCCAGAAGAATAAAGCATCTCCAAGCCTTAACCATCTTCTTATCACTGGTTATAATCAAACATAGTAATTCCATCTTATTCCAATTTTATGCGTTTAAATAATCAATCAACTTTTCTATCCGCCTGACTAAGATCCACAAGATAACCGTAGCTTGCTTTAAATCACAATCCTCATGGAATCGACCATGACTCACTCAGGTATTACTTGGACGACCCAGTGCACTTGCTAGTTCAATAGTGCGAAGTGTAATTCTGCGCTACCACCCGACACATTTTGGTAGCTAACCTGGATATCGTGTCTTGCCTATGCATCTCCAAGAGGCATAACATCGGGGGATTAATGCCCTACTACCCTCTCCTGGAGGCATACACTAGGTGGAAAATAAATCGGGAGACTAATGTCCTACCTCCTTCCCCTAGTGAGGCCATGCCATACCGATCGAAGGATTAGTGCCCTACCACCTTACAGACAGAGACAGAGAATGTGAGGGAAATCATCGGGGGATTAGTGCCCTACTACATTTCTCACATCCCACAAAATACAATCACAAGGAATACGGGGGAATGAATCGAGGGATTAGCACCCTACCACCTTCCCCACATCCAACACATCACAACCACGGAGAATGAGGGGGGAAAAGATTGAGGGATTAGCGCCCTACCGCCTTCCCCACATCTAACTCATCAATATCATCATTACCGTTAATTATGTCTCATTCATTCTCAAATTCATTATTATTCATTCACATTCATTCAGAATTCATAAATAAACTCAATTCTCGTCATTCTTCTTCCTCATCTCCTTCCCAGAGCAAGTAGACAATGTCACTGCCTCTTACCTGGGGTCACATATATCTCATCCAATTACAAATCATTCATTACTTCCATCATCTTCGTTGATATCCTCTCATTCACCATTACCCACACCTCATTAATTCAATTAATACTTCACAAAACCCTTCTATGTATCCTCCTCAATTCATTTAACACACTCATTCTCATTCTAAGGCCTAAAGGCTCACTAACAAACCTTAAACAAGTGTAAAAGCAGTTTAAAAAGATAGAGGATTGGTTAAACATTCAAAATTCTCATTTTTCACTAAAACAAGGGGCTTGCGTCGCGTGTGTACTCTCGCGTACGCGAGCTTTCAAAAATTTGATTCCACGTACGATGCCTTGCCTCGCGTACATGAGATTACAAAACAATGAGCATAGCTCACGTCATGCTTGTATGTCGCGTACGCGACACTCCCTTTTCTTCAAAAGCTGTTAAGTCATTAAAAGTCAGTTTTATACACCGAACTTTTGACACTTATAACTTCTTCTACAAAACTCTGATTTTCACAAACTTTAAACTGTTTTGAAGATCTTGAAATTATCTTTAATTTGAAACAAATTTCATTGAAATCCAAAATTCAAGGCTCAAGTTATGGTCCACTGAAATTCGTTAAAAATCCATTTTTTTTACCAAAAGATTTCAAGACCTTTATTTTCCAAACTCTCAATTTCAAACCAAAGTTTCACACCTCAAAACAATATTACATACACTCAAGCAACTCCCTAACCATTTCATTCCTTCCACAACATCTCAATATCCAATTTCATCAATTCCAATCCAAACAATTCAAAATCAAAATAACATTATTCATAATTCATCAATATATCATTATCATAACTGATAACCGTTATCAAACCTCATCATCAATCTACATCAACATCAATAATTCATCATATTCTCATAACAAGCTCAACATTTACACTATCAAATCTCAAATCAATTGCATATATATACACATTTATTTGCTAATCACATCAACAACTAAATTTAATCCAAGCTTATCCTATGGTCAACTAGCCAACGTTTTCATGTTACATTACACATTATCTACGAGAAACTAAAACCATACCTTGGCTGATTCCTCCCTAAGCTCAGAACGCCAAAAAATACACCATATCACAAATGTCCAAAGCTCCAATTGTACACCAAATAGAAAATCCAGCAACAAGGAAAGCTTTCAATGTTCACTCCCAAGCCAACAATTCCATCGATTTGCCTCCACAACACATAATTTAATCTAATACCATACAAATATTACTAAATCAACCTAAGGTTTTCTATACCAATAATTTTATAAGGGTTAGAGGATCTTCACCTTACCAACGAACGTTTAGGATAAGACCCAGCAAGTTCATAAAGCTAGTTTGATCCTAAACACCAAAATTTAACAAAATTTAAACACATTGTCTCAAAGTTTTTGAAATTGGAGAAGGAAGAACTGGGTTTAAAATTGAGGTTTTCTTACTAAATTGTTCGGTGGATTTTATAGAGAATTTCGAGACAAATGGGTAGCCGCTGACGACTCGTCAATCGGAACTCCGGATTGAAAGTTATGGACGATTGAATTTTTTGTGACGTTACGGTTTTGGTTATTTTCTTTCTCCTTTCTTCTTTCTACGTATCCAAAGTGAAAATGAGAAAGAAAGCTTCGTTTGGGAGTTTTATAGGTTGGGAATTGGACTCGGTTCGGCCAGTCCAACCCATTGGCTTAGTTTTGGACCAAAATATTTAAAATTAGTATTAAAATTCATATTTTAATTAGTTCTATTTCTTTAAACTATAAAATTTAATTTTCTAATTAGTTTAAATAAAAATTATTTTATTGATTAACTATTTATTAATTACCCAGGGGTTTACAGATATCATTGGCACAAATAAGAAATGAGACGAGAAGAATGTAATTGACAATTTTTTAGTCCATATAAAAGAGCTGATCTTACAAACACCCTTGAGTGTACTTAAAAGAGAAGATGCACTAGGATGGTCGTACAAGGAAGATGAGATATATACATTTAATACAAGATATTACATTGCTAAAGGGGATGACATCTAAGATTCAAGAGTCAGAACTTCATCAAACATAGACCTACAAGAGTTGTGAAAAGTAATTTAGGGAATGAAAGTTCCCAAAAAGATTAAATTTTTTCTATGAAGGGCTATACAGAATATCATCTCAATAAGAGCTAACCTTTTCAAGAAACAAATAACACTTAATCCTTTATGTCCTATTTGTTTGTAGGTGGAGGAATCAATAGAGCATGTTATAATACTTTTATGAAAATGGACTAGGGCAGTTTGGTTTGATTCTCAAATGCAACGCACTGCAACAATATTAAGATTCAAATGAGGAAAGGGATGATAGGTGGAGTAAGAATGGTGAACTAACTTGGGCAATATGGAAATCCAAGAATGCAACAATATTAAAAAACATTCAACCAAATCCTCTCTCAATAATTAGTAGTGCAACATTATAGGAAATACAATTTCACAAAGCTCATCACATGAAAAGAACACAGGCTACAACAAAAAGAGATGCAATGATGAGCGGATAATTTGTACGCTTTTTGGCATTGTTTTTAGTATGTTTCTAGTAGGATTTAGTTAGTTTTTAGTATATTTTTATTAGTTTTTAGTTAAAATTCACTTTTCTGGACTTTACTATGAGTTTGTGTGTTTTTCTATGATTTCAGGTATTTTCTGGCTGAAATTGAGGGACCTGAGCAAAAATCTGATTCAGAGACTGAAAAGGACTGCAGATGCTGTTGGATTCTGACCTCTCTGCACTCGAAGTGGATTTTCTGGAGCTACAGAAGCCCAATTGGCGAGCTCTTAACGGCGTTGGAAAGTAGACATCCTGGGCTTTCCAAAAATATATGATAGTCTATACTTTGCCCAAGATTTGATGGCCCAAACCGGCGTTCAAAGTCACCTTCAGAATTCCCAGCGTTAAACGCCGGAACTGGCACAAGAATGGGAGTTAAACGCCCAAACTGGCACAAAAGCTGGCGTTTAACTCCAAGAAGAGTCTCTACACGAAAATGCTTCAATGCTCAGCCCAAGCACACACCAAGTGGGCCCGGAAGTGGATTTTTATGTCATTTACTCACCTTTGTAATTCTTAAGCTACTAGTTCCCTATAAATAGGACCTTTTGCTATTGTATTTAGATATCTTGGTAGCTATCTTTGAGTAGTTTTATGCTATCTTAGATCATTGGGAGGCTGGCCTCATGGCCATGCCTAGACCTTGTTCTTATGTATTTTCAACGGTGGAGTTTCTACACACCATAGATTAAGGTGTGAAGCTCTGCTGTACCTCGAGTATTAATGCAATTACTATTGTTCTTCTATTCAATTCAGCTTGTTCTTATTCCAAGATATTCATTCGCACTCAAGAACTTGATGAATGTGATGATTATGTGACGCTCATCATCATTCTCACTCATGAACGCGTGCCTGACAACCACTCCCGTTCTACAAGCAAACAAGGCTTGAATGTTTATCTCTTGGGATCTTTAACCGGAATCTTCGTGGTATAAGCTAGAATTGATGGCGGCATTCAAGAGAATCCGGAAGGTCTAAACCTTGTCTGTGGTATTCTGAGTAGGATTCAATGATTGAATGACTGTGACGAGCTTCAAACTCGTGATTGTGGGGCGTTAGTGACAGACGCAAAAGAATCACTGGATTCTATTCCGACATGATCGAGAACCGACAGCTGGATAGCCGTGCCGTGACAGGGTGCGTTGAACATTTCCACTGAGAGGATGGGAGGTAGCCACTGACAACGGTGAAACCCTTGCATACAGCTTGCCATGGAAAGGAGTAAGAAGGATTGGATGAAGACAGTAGGAAAGCAGAGAGACGGAAGGGACAAAGCATCTCCATTCGCTTATCTGAAGTTCTCACCAATGAATTACATAAGTATCTCTATCTTTATCTTTATGTTTTATTTATATATCATCCATAACCATTTGAGTCTGCCTGACTAAGATTTACAAGGTGACCATAGCTTGCTTCATACCAACAATCTCCGTGGGATCGACCCTTACTCGCGTAAGGTTTATTACTTGGACGACCCAGTGCACTTGCTGGTTAGTTGTGCGAATTTGTGTTTATGCCATGGTATTGAGCACCAAGTCTTTAGGGCCATTACTAGGGATTATTTGAGTTGTAAAAAGTAGTGATCACAATTTCGCATACCAAGTTTTTGGCGCCGTTGCCGGGGATTGTTTCGAGTATGGACAACTGACGGTTCATCTTGTTGCTTAGATTAGGTATTTTTTAGAATTCTTAAGAATGAGTTCTAGAGTTTCATGATGATCTGTTAAAATCTGGCTGGCTGTGAAGCCATGTCTAATCTTATTGGACCGAGGTTTCAACTTATCATCACAATAGCTTGTTGATTTCTATCAATCTTGCTATTGGAGCAATGATCTGCTAAGGCTTGGCTGGCCATTGGCCATGTCTAGTGTTTTGGACCGAAGCTTTTTTTTGAAAGCTTGGCTGGCTGTGAAGCCATGTCTAATTCCTGGACCGAAGTCTTAGACTAGCATTGCAATGATTCCTGGAATTCTCATTAAGAATTTTGATACCTTTATTTTCTTTTCCACTTAATTTTCGAAAAAAAAATTACAAAATCATAAAAACCAAAAAAATTTTATGTTTCTTGTTGAGTCTAGTGTCTCATCTTAAGTTTGGTGTCTTGCATGCATTGTTTATTTGATCTTGGTTCTATTTTCAAGTCAATAATACAGGAAACTGAAGATTCAGTACATGCAGCAGAGGAATTATACAGAAAAAGCTGGGCATTCAAAACGCCCAGTGAAGAAGGAAAAACTGGCGTTTAAACGCCAGCCAGGGTGCCTGGCTGGGCGTTTAACGCCCAAAAGGGTAGCATTTTGGGCGTTAAACGCCAGAATGGATACCATTCTGGGCGTTTAACGTCAGGATGGCACAAGAAGGAAGATTTTGTTTTTAATGCAAATTTTTTCAAGTTTTCAAAGTTTTTCAAAATCAAATCTTTTTCAAATCATATCTTTTCAATCAAATCTTTTTCAAAATCAATTTCTTTCCTTTCTTTTTTACTTGCTAACAATTAATGATTTGATTCAGCATTTCAAGTAAGTTGCCTTTTCTGTTGAGAAAGGTTTAATGTTTGAATCATATCTTTCTTTGTTAGCCAAGTCATTAATTTTTAAAATCAAATCTTTTTAAATTGTTTTTCAAATCATATCTTCTTAATCACATCTTTTTCAAAATAGTTTTCAATCATATCTTTTTGATTTCTAATTTCAAAATCTTTTTCAAAAATCAATTCAAGTTTTTCAAAATGTTTTTAAAATCTTTTTGACCTAATTTTCGAAAAACTCTTCCTCTCTTCTCACATTCTTCTATTTATGGAGTACCACTCCTCCTCTATGCACAATTCGAACTCTATCTCACTAAGTTCGAATTCTTCTACCTCTTCCTTCTATTTTTCTGTTCCTCTGACACCTCAAGGAATCTCTATACTGTGACATAGAGGATTCCACATTTTCTTGTTCTCTTCTCTTTCATATGAGCAGGAGCAAAGACAAAAGCATTCTTGTTGAGGCTGACCCTGAACCTGAAAGGACCTTGAAGCGAAAGCTAAGAGAAGCTAAGGCACAACTCTCTGTAGAGGACCTAATAGAAATCTTCAAAGAAGAAGAACCCATGGCAGCCGAAAACAACAACAATGCCAACAATGCAAGGAAGGTGCTGGGTGACTTTACTGCACCTACTCCCGACTTCTATGGGAGAAGCATCTTTATCCCTGCCATTGGAGCAAACAACTTTGAGCTTAAGCCTCAATTAGTTTCTCTAATGCAACAGAATTGCAAGTTCCATGGACTTCCATTGGAAGATCCTCATCAGTTCTTAGCTGAGTTCTTGCAAATCTGTGACGCTGTCAAGACTAATGGGGTTGACCCTGAGGTCTACAGACTTATGCTATTCCCTTTTGCTGTAAGAGACAGAGCTAGAATATGGTTGGACTTACAACCTAAAGAAAGCCTGAACTCTTGGGAAAAGCTAGTCAATGCCTTCTTGGCAAAGTTCTTTCCACCTCAAAAATTGAGTAAGCTTAGAGTGGAAGTCCAAACCTTCAGACAGAAAGAAGAAAAATCCCTCTATGAAGCTTGGGAAAGATACAAATAATTGATCAGAAAATGTCCTTCTGACATGCTTTCTGAATGGAGCATCATAGGTATTTTTTATGATGGACTCTCTGAACTGTCCAAGATGTCTTTGGATAGCTCTGCTGGAGGATCTCTTCATCTGAAGAAGACGCCTGCAGAAGCTCAAGAACTAATTGAAATGGTTGCAAATAACCAATTCATGTACACTTCTGAAAGGAATCTTGTGAACAATGGGACAAATCAGAAGAAAGGAGTTCTTGAGATTGATACTCTGAATGCCATATTGGCTCAGAACAAAATATTGACTCAGCAAGTCAATTTGATTTCTCAAAGTCTGTCTGGAATGCAAAATACACCAGGCAGTACAAAGGATGCTTCATCTGAAGAAGAAGCTTATGATCCTGAGAACCCTTCAATGGAAGAGGTGAATTACATGGGAGAACCCTATGGAAACACCTATAATTCTTCATGGAGAAATCATCCAAATCTCTCATGGAAGGATCAACAGAGACCTCAACAAGGTTTCAACAACAATAATGGTGGAAGAAACAGGTTTAGCAATGGCAAGCCTTTTCCATTATCTTCTCAGCAACAGACAGAGAGTTCTAAGCAGAACAACTCTGACTTAGCAACCATGGTCTCTGATCTAATCAAAACCACTCAAAGTTTCATGACTGAAACAAGGTCCTCCATTAGGAATTTAGAGGCACAAGTGGGACAGCTGAGCAAGAAAATTACTGAACTCCCTCCTAGTACTCTTCCAAGCAATACAGAAGAGAATCCAAAAGGAGAGTGTAAGGCCATCAACATGGCCGAACTTGGAGAGGATGAAGAGGCAGTGAACGCCACTGAGGAAGACCTCAATGGACGTCCACTGGCCTCCAATGAGTTCCCTAATGAGGAACCATGGGAATCTGAGGCTCAAAATGAGACCATAAAGATTCCATTAGATTTACTTCTGCCATTCATGAGCTCTGATGAGTATTCTTCCTCTAAAGAGGATGAGTATGTCACTGAAGAACAAGTTGCTAAATACCTTGGAGCAATCATGAAGCTAAATGACAAGTTATTTGGTAATGAGAATTGGGAGGATGAACCCCCTTTGCTCACCAAAGAACTGGATGACTTGTCTAGGCAGAAATTACCTCAAAAGAGACAAGATCCTGGGAAGTTTTCAATACCTTGTACCATAGGCACCATGACCTTCAAGAAGGCTCTGTGTGACTTAGGGTCAAGTGTAAACCTCATGCCTCTCTCTGTAATGGAGAAGCTATGGATCTTTGAGGTACAAGCTGCAAGAATCTCACTAGAGATGGCAGACAACTCAAGAAAACAAGCTTAAGGACTTGTAGAGGATGTTTTGGTGAAAATTGAAGACCATTGCATCCCTGCTGATTTCATAGTCCTAGAGACTGGGAAGTGCATGGATGAATCCATCATCCTTGGCAGACCCTTCCTAGCCACAGCAAAGGCTGTGATTGATGTTGACAGAGGAGAATTGATCATTCAAGTGAATGAAGAATCCTTTGTGTTTAAGGCTCAAGGATATTCCTCTGTCACCATGGAGAGGAAGCATGAAGAGCTTCTCTCAAAACAGAGTCAAACAGAGCCCCCACAGTCAAACTCTAAGTTTGGTGTTGGGAGGCCACAACCAAACTCTAAGTTTGGTGTTGAACCCCCACATTCAAACTCTAAGTTTGGTGTTAGGAGGTTCCAACATTGCTCTGAGCATCTGTGAGGCTCCATGAGAGCCCCCTGTCAAGCTACTGACAATAAAGAAGTGCTTGTTGGGAGGCAACCCAATGTTATATTTTATCTATTTTCCTTTGTTATTTTATGTTTTCTGTAGGTTGATGATCATGAGAAGCCACAAAATAAATTGAAAAAGCATAAACAGAATGAAAAATAGAAAGAAAAATAGCACACCCTGGAGGAAAACTTGCTGGCGTTTAAACGCCAGTGAAGTTAGCAAATGGGCGTTTAACGCCCAGTCTGGCACCATTCTGGGCGTTTAACGCCAGAAAGGGGCACCAGACTGGCGTTAAACGCCAGAAAAGGGCAAGAAGCTGGCGTTAAACGCCAGAAATGGGCACCAGCCCGGCGTTTAACGCCAGAATTGGCAAAGGGTGCATTTTTGCACACCACTTGGTGCAGGGTTGAATTTTCCTTGACACCTCAGGATCTGTGGACCCCACCACCCTCTTTCTTCTTCACCCATTCACCAATCACCTCAACCACTCTTCCCAAAAAACCCCTCACCTATCAAAACCCATCTTTCTCTTCACCACTCACATCCATCCTTCATAAAACCCCACCTACCTCACCATTCAAAATTCAAACCACTTTCCCTCCCAAACCCACCCATTCATAACCGAACTCTACCCCTCTCTTCACCCCTATATAAACCCATCTTCACTCCTTCATTTTCACACAACCTAAACACTACTTCTCCCCCTTTGGCCGAACCACATAGCCACCTTCATCTCCTCCATTTCTTCTTTTTCTACTCTCTTTTTTCTTTTTTTGCTCGAGGACGAGCAAACCTTTTAAGTTTGGTGTGGTAAAAGCATTGCTTTTTGTTTTTCCATAACCATTTATGGCATCCAAGGCCGGAGAAACCTCTAGAAAGAGGAAAGGGAAGGCAAAAGCTTTCACCTCCGAGTCATGGGAGATGGAGAGATTCATCTCAAGGGTGCATCAAGACCACTTCTATGAAGTTGTGGCCTTGAAGAAGGTGATCCCCGAGGTCCCTTTTAAACTCAAAAAGAGTGAATATCCGGAGATCCGACATGAGATTCGAAGAAGAGGTTGGGAAGTTCTTACCAACCCCATTCAACAAGTCGGAATCTTAATGGTTCAAGAGTTCTATGCCAATGCATGGATCACCAAGAACCATGATCAAAGTGTGAACCCGGACCCAAAGAATTGGCTTACAATGGTTCGGGGGAAATACTTAGATTTTAGTCCGGAAAATGTAAGGTTGGCATTCAACTTGCCCATAATGCAAGGAGATGAACATCCTTACACTAGAAGGGTCAACTTTGATCAAAGGTTGGACCAAGTCCTCACTGACATCTGTGAAGAGGGCGCCCAATGGAAGAGAGATTCAAGAGGGAAGCCAGTTCAATTGAGAAGGCATGACCTCAAGCCCGTGGCTAGAGGATGGTTGGAGTTTATCCAACGCTCAATCATTCCCACTAGCAACCGGTCTGAAGTTACTCTAGACCGGGCCATCATGATTCATAGTATCATGATTGGAGAGGAAGTGGAAGTTCATGAGGTTATAGCCCAAGAACTCTATAAGGTGGCGGACAAGTCCTCTACCTTGGCAAAGTTAGCCTTTCCTCATCTCATTTGTCACCTCTGTTATTCAGTTGGAGTTGACATAGAAGGAGACATTGTCATTGATGAGGACAAGCCCATCACTAAGAAAAGGATGGAGCAAACAAGAGACCCCACTCATCATGAAATCCCTGAGATACCTCAAGGGATGCACTTTCCTCCACAAAACTATTGGGAGCAAATCAACACCTCCCTAGGAGAATTGAGTTCCAACATGGGACAACTAAGGGTGGAGCACCAAGAACATTCCATCCTCCTCCATGAAATTAGAGAAGATCAAAGAATCATGAGAGAGGAGCAACAAAGACAAGGAAGAGACATTGAGGAGCTCAAGCACTCCATAAGATCTTCAAGAGGAAGAACAAGCCGCCATCACTAAGGTGGACCCGTTCTTTAATCTCCTTGTCCTTCATTTTCCTGTTTTTCGAAAATTTATGCTTATGTTTATCTATTTTTGTGTCTTATGATCATTAGTGTCTTAGTGTCTATGCCTTAAAGTTATGAATGTCC
Source organism: Arachis stenosperma (assembly GCF_014773155.1). Classification (NCBI taxonomy): domain Eukaryota; kingdom Viridiplantae; phylum Streptophyta; class Magnoliopsida; order Fabales; family Fabaceae; genus Arachis; species Arachis stenosperma. Next base: position 52,927,115 of record NC_080378.1, on the reverse strand, counting down.
TATGAATCCATCACCTTTCTTAAATTAAAAATGTTCTTAATTGAAAAAGAGAAGAATTGCATGAATTTTGAATTTTATAACAGATTAATTATTTTGATGTGGTGGCAATACTTTTGTTCTCTGAATGTATGCTTAAACAGTGCATATGTCTTTTGAATTTGTTGTTCATGAATGTTAACATTGTTGGCTCTTGAAAGAATGATGAAAAAGGAGACATGTTACTGAGGATCTGAAAAATCATAAAAATGATTCTTGAAGCAAGAAAAAGCAGTGAATACAAAAAAAAAGAAAAAAAACGAAAAAAAGAAAGAGAAAAAGAAAGAAAAAGAAAGAAATAAAGTTGTGATCCAAGGCAAAAAGAGTGTGCTTAAGAACCCTGGACACCTCTAATTGGGGACTCTAGCAAAGCTGAGTCACAATCTGAAAAGGTTCACCCAATTATGTGTCTGTGGCATGTATGTATCCGGTGGTAATACTGGAAGACAGAGTGCTTTGGGCCACGGCCAAGACTCATAAAGTAGCTGTGTTCAAGAATCATCATACTTAACTAGGAGAATCAATAACACTATCTGGATTCTGATTTCCTAAAGAAGCCAATCATTCTGAATTTCAAAGGATAGAGTGAGATGCCAAAACTATTCAGAGGCAAAAAGCTAAAAGCCCCGCTCATCTAATTAATACTGATCTTCATAGATGTTTTTGGAGTTCATTGCATATTCTCTTCTTTTTATCTTATTTGATTTTCAGTTGCTCGGGGACAAGCAACAATTTAAGTTTGGTGTTGTGATGAGCGGATAATTTGTACGCTTTTTGGCATTGTTTTTAGTATGTTTCTAGTAGGATTTAGTTAGTTTTTAGTATATTTTTATTAGTTTTTAGTTAAAATTCACTTTTTTGGACTTTACTATGAGTTTGTGTGTTTTTCTTTGATTTCAGGTATTTTCTGGCCGAAATTGAGGGACCTGAGCAAAAATCTGATTCAGAGACTGAAAAGGACTGCAGATGCTGTTGGATTCTGACCTCCCTGCACTCAAAGTGGATTTTCTGGAGCTACAGAGGCCTAATTGGCGCGCTCTCAACGGTGTTGGAAAGTAGACATCCTGGGCTTTCCAGCAATATATGATAGTTCATACTTTGCCCAAGATTTGATGGCCCAAACCGGCGTTCAAAGTCACCTTCAGAATTCCCAGCGTTAAACGCCGGAACTGGCACAAGAATGGGAGTTAAACGCCCAAACTGGCACAAAAGCTGGCGTTTAACTCCAAGAAGAGTCTCTACACGAAAATGCTTCAATGCTCAGCCCAAGCACACACCAAGTGGGCCCGGAAGTAGATTTTTATATCATTTACTCACCTTTGTAATTCTTAAGCTACTAGTTCCCTATAAATAGGACCTTTTGCTATTGTATTTAGATATCTTGGTAGCTATCTTTGAGTAGTTTTATGCTATCTTAGATCATTGGGAGGCTGGCCTCACGGCCATGCCTAGACCTTGTTCTTATGTATTTTCAACAGTGGAGTTTCTACACACCATAGATTAAGGTGTGGAGCTCTGCTGTACCTCGAGTATTAATGCAATTACTATTGTTCTTCTATTCAATTCAGCTTGTTCTTATTCCAAGATATTCATTCGCACTCAAGAACTTGATGAATGTGATGATTATGTGACGCTCATCATCATTCTCACTCATGAACGCATGCCTGACAACCACTCCCATTCTACAAGCAAACAAGGCTTGAATGTTTATCTCTTGGGTTCTTTAACCGGAATCTTCGTGGTATAAGCTAGAATTGATGGCGGCATTCAAGAGAATCCGGAAGGTCTAAACCTTGTATGTGGTATTCTGAGTAGGATTCAATGATTGAATGACTGTGACGAGCTTCAAACTCGCGATTGTGGGGCGTTAGTGACAGACGCAAAAGAATCACTGGATTCTATTCTGACATGATCGAGAATCGACAGTTGGATAGCCGTGCCGTGACAGGGTGCGTTGAACATTTCCACTGAGAGGATGGGAGGTAGCCACTGACAACGGTGAAACCCTTGCATACAGCTTGCCATGGAAAGGAGTAAGAAGGATTGGATGAAGACAGTAGGAAAGCAGAGAGACGGAAGGGACAAAGCATCTCCATTCGCTTATCTGAAGTTCTCACCAATGAATTACATAAGTATCTCTATCTTTATCTTTATGTTTTATTCATATATCATCCATAACCATTTGAGTCTGCCTGACTAAGATTTACAAGGTGACCATAGCTTGCTTCATACCAACAATCTCCGTGGGATCGACCCTTACTCGCGTAAGGTTTATTACTTGGACAACCCAGTGCACTTGCTGGTTAGTTGTGCGAAGTTGTGTTTATGCCATGGTATTGAGCACCAAGTCTTTGGGGCCATTACTAGGGATTATTTGAGTTGTGAAAAGTAGTGATCACAATTTCGCATACCATGCAACAAAGTTACCAGTTAAATGGAGGCCACCACCAAATAGCTGGCTCAAAATTAATGTTGATGCTTCCTTCTCAGCAAATTCAAAAACAAGAACAAGTGGTGCGAAATTTCTAGATCCACAACTGAACCGGCAAGTACACTAGGTTGTACCAAGTAATACCTCATGTGAGTGAGGATCGATCCCACGAGGATTGATGGACTGAGCAACAATGGTCGAATGATTCCTTAGTCAAGCAAGTAAAAAGTGATTGTTTCGGGAGTTCAAAAAGCATTAAATAGTAGTTCAGATAGTAGAAAACACAAACAGTGAGAATGGTGTGAAATATACGAGAGAAAACGGTTAATGTTTCGGAGATGTTTACTTTTCCGAATTAAGTTTCCTTACCAACTATTTTAATCATGCAAGATTTATTTCATGGCAAACCGTCAGTGACTAAACCCTAATGTATTAGTGATTTAGTCTCCTATAACCTAGTTAACCGCCAATGTCTTGGTCACTTAATTTTGATTAGAGGATTAAGTTCAATTCTAATTTATGGCCACAAAAATTCTAATTACCCAAAACTAAAAAGGATTATATGTCACGTATCCCAATTAGTTCAAGTAATTAACGGTTCTGGAAGAATTTACTTTCAAGCTATTGTTTATGTGAGATGTCTCTTCCAAGAATCACAAGAACGTAAATAGAATAAGGGTTATTCTTCCAATCTACCCAGATTCATAAAATGAAGTACGAAAGTAATCCTTGAAACTGAATCAATACATTAATTAAAATAGAAAAACAATAGTCTTAATCCATAGAAATAAACAAAGATCCTAACCTTAACCAAGGAGATTTAGTGGCTCAGGCTTCAGAGAGGAAAGTAGGGTTCAGAAATTGTTGGAAGTAAGCAGTTTCCCCGATTAGGGTGAATCTTTTCCTTTTTATATCTGGCCTAATTTGATTTGAAACTAAAATAAAATAATAAGTCCTAAAACTAAAAGATTTTGTTTGTAAATAAAAATAACTAAAATAAAAGATAAAATAATAATTAAATGCTAAATCCAACTAAAGATGCTCTATGAGTGAACTTGCGGATTGCCTGGCAATAAATGCCAGTTGCAGCGTTTAGCGCCCTTGAGAGCAGAAACTCCCTTTGCGTGCTGAGTTGCTAGCGCCAAATGCTAGCATGGCATTTAGCGCCCTAGTAGGCAGCTTCAATTCTTCTCTTTTATTGCACAAAACTCTGCCAAATTCATGTAAACTTCACCTGAAATAATTAAAACACCAAAACAACTCAAAGTAGCATCCAATGAGGATTTTAACACTAAAATGTACTTAAACTCAATAAATTCTAACTTAAAATAAATGAAAAATAAGGGAAAGATGCTCTGGAATCACAACACCAAACTTGAACTGTTGCTTGTCCTCAAGCAACTAAAAATAATATAGGACTGAGCAGAGAAAATGCCTAACACTTGAGTGTTCATTTAAGCTCTTGTCTAATTACTGAGTGGGGTTTATGGTACTATAATTCTGAATAGGTTTGGCATCTCAATATCTTTTGAAGCTCAGAAATATTGATATCCTTCAGAATTAGAACTCGGATGATATTATCGACTCTCTTTTTCTTGAAGCTCTGATTAATCCTTGAACACATCTTTTTCTTATCTTTTCTTTGGTGCTTTGAGCCGTGACTCTAAGTGTTTTGTCTTAATCTTAGCTTGACACAAAAACACCACAAACACTTAACTGGAAAACTCTTTGAAGTCTAATTTTTCTTTTAATTTCTTCCAATTAGTGGTGCTCAGAGCCTTTGGAATACTCTGTGATTGCAATTGGTCTCGATTCTTAGCGTTCTGTCTCAAGGGTTACTTGACACATTCACACTACAAGTATATAGTTAGGAAAATAACTCTTTAAGCTTTTAATCATGTTTGACCTTCCAAACCATTGATGCTCAGAGCCTTGGACCTTTCTTTTTATTTTTTTTTTGTTTATTTTGCTTCAAGGACTAATCTCTTACTTACTTTAGAGAATCCATAATACTTCTCTAAGTTTCTGTACCTCAGAAATCAACTCTTAACTTCAAGATTAAATATGCATTGTTCAGTTCATGCATTTAGAATTATAGACAATTGATGAGCGGATAAATTATACGCTTTTTGGCATTGTTTTTAGGTAGTTTTTAGTAAGTTCAAGCTACTTTTAGGGATGTTTTCATTAGTTTTTATGTTAAATTCACATTTCTGTATTTTACTATGAGTTTGTGTGTTTTTCTGTAATTTCAGGTAATTTCTGGCTGAAATTGAGGGACTTGAGCAAAACTCTGAAAAAGGCTGACAAAAAGGACTGCTGATGCTGTTGGAATCTGACCTCCCTGCACTCGAAATGAATTTTCTGGAGCTACAAAACTCCAATTAGCGCGCTCTCAACGGCGTTGGAAAGTAGACATCTAGAGCTTTCCAGCAATATATAATAGTCCATACTTTATTCGGAAATTGATGACGTAACTTGGCGTTGAACGCCAAGTACATGCTGCTGTCTGGAGTTAAACGCCAGAAAAACATCATGATCCGGAGTTGAACGCCCAAAACACGTCATAACTCGGAGTTCAACTCCAAGAGAAGCCTCAGCTCTTGGATTGATCAAGCTCAGCCCAAGCATACACCAAGTGGGCCCCGAAAGTGGATTTATGCATCAATTACTTACTCATGTAAACCCTAGTAGCTAGTCTAGTATAAATAGGATAGTTTACTATTGTATTAGACATCTTTTGACAGTTTAATCTCTTGACTGTTTAGCCTTTGATTATTCGGTCTCTTGATCACTCATGGGGCTGGCCATTCGGCCATGCCTGAACCTTTCACTTATGTATTTTCAACAGTGGAGTTTCTGCACACCATAGATTAAGGGTGTGGAGCTCTGCTGTACCTCAAGTTTCAATACAATTATTATTACTTTTCATTCAATCCTCTGTTATTCTTATTCCAAGATATACGTTGCACAACACTTTGATGAATGTGATGATCCGTGACACTCATCATCATTCTCACCTATGAACGCGTGTGATTGACAACCACTTCCGTTCTACCTTAGGCCGGGCGCATATCTCTTAGATTCCCCAACAGAATCTTCGTGGTATAAGCTAGATAGATGGCGGCATTCATGAGGATCTGGAAGGTCTAACCTTGTCTGTGGTATTCCGAGTAGGATCCTGGGAATCCGAAAAGTCTAACCTTGTCTGTGGTATTCCGAGTAGGATTCCGGTATTGAATGACTGTGACGAGCTTCAAACTCCTGAAGGCTGGGCGTGATGACAAACGCAAAAGAATCAATGGATTCTATTCCAACCTGATTGAGAACCGACAGATGATTAGCCGTGCTGTGACAGAGCATAGGACCATTTTCACTGAGAGGATGGGATGTAGCTATCAACCAAGGGTGATGCCTCCAGACGATTAGCCGTGCAGTGACAGCGCATAGGACCATTTTCCCGAGAGGATTAAAAGTAGCCATTGATGATAGTGATGCCCTACATACAGCTTGCCATGGAAAGGAGTAAGAAGGATTAAAGGAAGAGTGAGTAGTGAAGTAGAGTTTCAAGAGGAACACAGCATCTCCATATACCTATCTGAAATTCCCACTATTGATTTACATAAGTATTTCTATCACTTTTTATTCTCTATTTATTTATTAATTTTCGAAACCCATAACCATTTAATCTGCCTAACTAACAAATACAAGGTCACCATAGTTTGCTTCATACCAACAATCTCTGTGGGATCGACCCTTACTCGCGTAAGGTTTATTACTTGGACGACCCAGTACACTTGCTGGTTAGTTGAACGGAGTTGTGAATTCAACTGGTGCCATAATAATGATTTCATACAAATACAAAGAATATGGATCACAATTTCGTCCACCAAGTTTTTGGCGCCGTTGCCGGGGATTGTTCGAGTATGGACAACTGACGGTTCATCTTGTTGCTCAGATTAGGTAATTTTCTTTTCAAAAATCTTTTTCAAAATTTTTTTTCTTTTATTTTTCGTTTTTCTAAACTTTATTTTCGAAAAAATCAATAAAAATCCAAAAAAAATTAATAAAATCATAAAAACCAAAAATATTTTGTGTTTCTTGTTTGAGTCTTGAGTCAATTTTTAAGTTTGGTGTCAATTGCATATTTTTAAAATCTATGCATTATTTTTTCGAAAATTCCATGCATTCATAGTGTTCTTCATGATCTTCAAGTTGTTCTTGACAAGTCTTCTTGTTTTGATCTTGATGTTTTCTTGTTTTGTGTTGTTTGTTGTTTTTCATATGCATTTTTTGTTTGTTAGAGTCCATGCATTAAAGATTTCTAAGTTTGGTGTCTTGCATGTTTTCTTTGCATCAAAAATTTTTCAAAATTATGTTCTTGATGTTCATCATGATCTTCAAAGTGTTCTTGGTGTTCATCTTGACATTCATAGCATTTTTGCATGCATTCATTATTTTGATCTAAAAATTTCATGCATTGAGTATTTTTGTTGTTTTCTCTCTCATAATTAAAAATTAAAAAATCAAAAAAATATCTTTTCCTTATTTTTCTCATAATTTTCGAAAATTTGAATTGACTTAGTCAAAAATTTTCAAAATTAGTTGTTTCCTACAAGTCAAGTCAAATTTTCAATTTTAAAAATCATATCTTTTCCATTTTTTTTATTTTCGAAAACTTAAAAATTATTTTTTTCAAAATCTTTTTCTTATCTTATTTTCAAAAATATGCTAACAATTAATGTGATTGATTCAAAAATTTGAAGTTTGTTACTTTCTTGTTAAGAAATGTTCAATCTTTAAATTCTAGAATCTTATCTTGTAGTTTCTTGTTAGTTAAGTCATTTTAAAAAAATTTAATCTTTTTCAAAATATCTTTTTCTTCAAATTTTTATCTTATCTTTTTCAAAAATTTTATCTTTTTCAAAATTTGATTTCAAAATATCTTATCTAACTTCTGATGAGCGGATAATTTATACGCTTTTTGGCATTATTTTTATATAGTTTTTAGTAAGTTTAAGCTACTTTTAGGGATGTTTTCATTAGTTTTTATGTTAAATTCACATTTCTGGACTTTACTATGAGTTTGTGTGTTTTTTTTTTATTTCAGGTAAATTCTGACTGAAATTGAGGGATTTGAGCAAAACTCTGAAAAAGGCTGACAAAAGGACTGCTGATGCTGTTGGATTCTGACCTCCCTGCACTCGAAATGGATTTTCTGGAGCTACAGAACTCCAAATGGCGCGCTCTCAACGGCTTTGGAAAGTAGACATCCAGGGCTTTCCAGCAATATATAATAGTCCATACTTTGTTCGAAGAATGACGACGTAACTTGGCGCTAAACGCCAAGTACACGCTGCTGTCTGGAGTTAAACGCCAGAAAAACGTCATGATCCGGAGTTGAACGCCCAAAACACGTCATAACCTGAAGTTTGACGCCAAGAAATGCCTCTACACGTGGATTGATCAAGCTCAGCCCAAACACACACCAAGTGGGCCCCGGAAGTGGATTTATGCATCAATTACTTACTCATGTAAACCCTAGTAGCTAGTCTAGTATATATAGGACACTTATCTATTGTATTAGACATCTTTGGTCTCAGTTTTGTTTTATTCTTCATCTGAGGAGATCATTGATCACGTTAGGAGAGGGCTGGCCATTCGGCCATGCCTGAACCTCTTTCACTTATGTATTTTCAACGGTGGAGTTTCTGCACACCATAGATTAAGGGTGTGGAGCTCTGCTGTACCTCAAAGATTAATGAAGTTCTACTTTCTTTTATTCAATTCCTCTTTTATTCTTATTCCAAGATATTCATTCGTACCAAGAATATGATGAATGTGATGAGTTAGATAACCCTCATTATCATTCTCACTTATGAACGCGCGTGATTGACAACCACTTCCGTTCTACATGCAACACAAGCTTGAATGTGTATCTCTTAGATTCCCCAACAGAATCTTCGTGGTATAAGCTAGATGGATGGCGGCATTTATGAGGATCCGGAAAGTCCAACCTTGTCTGTGGTGTTCCGAGTAGGATCCTGGGAATCCGGAAAGTCTACCTTGTCTGTGGTGTCCGAGTAGGATTCCGGTAATGAATGACTGTGACGTGCTTCAAACTTGTAACCTGCTGGGCGTAGTGACAACGCAAAAGAATCAATGGATTCTATTCCAGTAGGGGAGGGAACCAACCGGTGATTGGCCGTACTGTGACAGAGTGCGTGAGCATTAGCTTTCACTGCGAGGATGGGATGTAGCTATCAACCATGGGTGATGCCTCCAGACTGGTTAGCTGTGCGAGTGACAGCCGCATAGGATATTTCCCCGAGAGGATGAAAGTAGCCACAGTTGATGGTGAACCCCTATACAAAGCTTGCCATGGAAAGGAGTAAGAAGGATTGAGTAGAAGGAATAGGAGAGCAGGCGTCCGTGAGCTCTACAGCACCTCCATTCCGCTTATCTGAAATTCCTACCAATGAATCTACATAAGTATTTCTATCCCTTTTATTATTCCTTTTTATTTACAATCCAATAATCACAATTACCCTTTAATCTCCCTAACTGAGATTTGCAAGGTGACCATAGCTTGCTTCATACCAACAATCTCTGTGGATTCGACCCTTACTCACGTAAGGTTTATTACTTGGACGACCCAGTACACTTGCTGGTTAGTTGAACGGAGTTGTGAAAATAAACAGTGCCCTAAGAGTATATTCCATTCAAAATCCAAGAAACATATAATGTGATCACAATTTCGTCCACCAAGTTTTTGGCGCCGTTGCCGGGGATTGTTCGAGTATGGACAACTGACGGTTCATCTTGTTGCTCAGATTAGGTAATTTCTTTTCAAAAAGTTTTCTAAAATCTTTCAAAAATATTTTTTTATTATTTTCGTTTTTTTTAATATAATTTTCGAAAAAAAAATAAAAATACTAAAAAATCATAAAATCATAAAAAACCAAAAATATTTTGTGTTTCTTGTTTGAGTCTTGAGTCAATTTTTAAGTTTGGTGTCAATTGCATGCTTTAAAAATTTTTCTTGCATTTTTTCGAAAAATCCATGCATTCATAGTGTTCTTCATGATCTTCAAGTTGTTCTTGATAAGTCCTCTTGTTTGATCTTGATGATTTTTTGTTTTGTGTTGTTTCTTGTTTTTCATGTGCATTTTTGCATTCATATTTTTCATGCATTAAAGATTTCTAAGTTTGGTGTCTTGCATGTTTTCTTTGCATCAAAAATTTTTCAAAAATATGTTCTTGATGTTCATCATGATCTTCAAAGTGTTCTTGGTGTTCATCTTGACATTCATAGCATTCTTGCATGCATTCATTATTTTGATCCAAAAATTTCTTGCATAAAGTATTTTTGTTGTTTTTCTCTTTCATAATCAAAAATTCAAAAATCAAAAAGATATCTTCTCCTTATTTCTCTCAAAATTTCGAAATTTTGGGATTGACTTGGTCAAAAATTTTCAAAATTAGTTGTTTCTTACAAGTCAAGTCAAAATTTTAATTTTAAAAATCTTATCTTTTCAAAATCTTTTTCAAAAATCATATCTTTTTCATTTTTTTTCTATTTTTCGAAAATTTCAAAAATCTTTTTCAAAATATTTTCAAAATCTTTTTCTTATCTTTACATGTAATTTTCGAAAATTCACTAATAATTAATGTGATTGGTTCAAAAATTTGAAGTTTGTTACTTTCTTGTTAAGAAAGGTTCAATCTTTAATTTCTAGAATCTTATCTTGTAGTTTCTTGTTAGTGAAGTGAATAATTTCAAAATTTTTGAATTAAATCTTTTTATCTTTTATTTGATCTTTTTCAAAAATTTTATCTTTTTCAAAATTTGATTTCAAAAATATCTTATCTAACTTACTATCTTCTTATCTTTTTCAAGTTTGATTTCAAATCTTTTTCAATCAACTAACTAACTTCTTGTTTGTTTCTTATCTTTTTCAAAACCACCTAACTACTTTTCCCTCTTCTATTTTCGAAAATATCTCTCTCTTTTTCAAAAATTCTTTTTAATTAATTAATTATTTCATGTTTAATTTTAATTACATTTTATTTCTAATTTTCGAAAATTACTACACTCTTTTTCAAAATTATTTTCGAATTCTCCCTCCTTTTTTCTTCTTATATTTCATTATTTAATTACTAACACTTCTCTTCACCTCTCTTCATCCATTCTTCATTCTTCTACCCCCTTTCTTTTTCTACTAACATAAAGGAATCTCTATACTGTGACATAGAGGATCCCTTTTTCTTTTCTTGTTTTCTTCTCTTTCATATGAGCAGGAACAAGGATAAAGGCACTCTTGTTGAAATTGATCCAGAACCTGAAAGGACTCTGAAGAGAAAATTAAGAGAAGCTAAATTACAACAATCCAGAAACAACCTTTCAGAAACATTAGAACAAGAGGTGATGGCCGAAAATAATAATAATGCAAGGAGAATGCTTGGTGACTTCACAAAGCCAACATCCAAGTTTGATGGAAGAAGCATCTCCATTCCTGCCATTGGAGCCAATAACTTTGAGCTTAAGCCTCAACTAGTTGCTTTAATGCAACAAAACTGCAAGTTTTATGGACTTCCATCTGAAGATCCTTATCAGTTTTTAACTGAGTTCTTGTAGATCTGTGAGACTGTAAAGACGAATGGAGTTAATCCTGAAGTCTACAGACTCTTGCTTTTCCTTTTTGCTGTAAGAGACAGAGCTAGAGTATGGTTGGATTCACAACCCAAGGATAGCCTGGACTCATGGGATAAGCTTGTCACTGCATTCTTGGATAAGTTCTTTCCTCCTCAAAAGCTGAGCAAGCTGAGAGTGGATGTTCAAACCTTCAAACAAAAAGATGGTGAATCCCTCTATGAAGCTTGGGAAAGATACAAGCAGCTGACCAAAAGATGTCCATCTGACATGTTTTCAGAATGGACCATATTGGATATATTCTATTATGGTCTCTCTGAATTTTCGAAAATGTCATTGGATCATTCTGCAGGTGGATCCATTCACCTGAAGAAAACGCCTGAAGAGGCTCAAGAACTCATTGACATGGTTGCTAATAACCAGTTCATGTACACCTCTGAGAGGAATTTCGTGAATAATGGGGTACCTCAGAAGAAAGGAGTTCTTGAAATTGATGCTCTGAATGTCATACTGGCTCAGAATAAAATGTTGACTCAACAGGTCAACATGATCTCTCAAAATCTGAATGGATTGCAACATGCATCCAACAGTAATAGAGAGGCAGCTTCTGAAGAAGCTTATGATCCTGAAAACCCTGCCATAGCAGAGGTTAATTACTTAGGTGAACCTTATGGAAACACCTATAACTCATCATGGAGAAATCATCCAAATTTCTCCTGGAAGGATCAACAAAAACCTCAACAAGGTTTTAACAATGGTGGACGCAACAGGCTGAATAATAGTAAGCCATATCCATCATCTTCTCAGCAACAGACAGAGAACTCTGAACAAAACAATTCTAATTTAGCCAATATAGTCTCTGATCTGTCAAAGGCCACTTTCAGTTTCATGAATGAAACCAGATCCTCCATTAGAAATTTGGAGGCACAAGTGGGCCAGCTGAGTAAGAAAGTCATTGAAACTCCTCCCAGTACACTCCCAAGCAATACAGAAGAGAATCCAAAAGGAGAGTGCAAGGCCATTGACATAGTCAATATGGCCGAATGCACAAAGGAGGAGGAGGACGAAAATCCTAGTGAGGAAGACCTCCTGGGACGTCCATCAAGCAAGAAGGAGTTTCCTATTAAGGATCCTGAGGAATCTGAGGCTCATCTAGAGACCATAGAGATTCCTTTAAATCTTCTTCTGCCATTCAGGAGCTCTGAAGAATATTCATCCTCTGAAGAGAATGAAGATGTGAATGGAGAGCAAGTTGCTCAATATTTAGGAGCTATCATGAAACTGAATGCCAAGCTGTTTGGTAATGAGACTTGGGAAAGTGAACCTCCCTTGCTCATTAGTGACCTAGATACTTAGATTCAGAGAACTCTACCTCAAAAGAAACAAGATCCTGGCAAGTTCTTAATACCTTGCACCATTGGCACCATGAGCTTTGAAAAAGCTCTATGTGATCTGGGGTCAGGGATAAATCTTATGCCACTCTCTGTAATGGAGAAGCTGGGGATCATTGAGGTGCAACCTGCCTTGTTCTCACTACAATTGGCAGACAAGTCAATAAGACAAACTTATGGAATAGTGGAGGACGTGCTAGTAAGGGTTGAAGGCCTTTACATCCCCACTGATTTCATAAACCTAGACACTAGGAAGGAAGATGATGAATGCATCATCCTAGGAAGACCTTTCCTAGCCACAGCAGGAGCTGTGATAGATGTCAACAGAGGTACATGATCATGAGGAGTCACGAAAAAAATCAAAAAAATTAAAAACATAGTCAAAAACAGAAGAAAAAATTTTTCACCCTGGAGGACGCACGGGCTGGCGTTCAACGCCCAGAAGGTGCATCTGGCCGGCGTTCAACGCCAGAACAGAGCACCATTCTGGCGTTGAACGCCCAAAACAAGCAACAACCTGGCGTTTAACGCCAGGATGCGCACACAGAGGACAATCTGGCGCTGAACGCCAGAAACAAGCATGAAACTGGCGTTCAACGCCAGAAACATGCATCACATGGGCGTTGAACGCCCAGAATGTGCACCAATGGGCGTTTAAACGCCAGAATGGTGTGCCAAGGCATTTTACATGCCTATTTGGTGCAGGAATGGTATTTCTTGACACCTCAGGATCTGTGGACCCCACAGGATCCCCACCTACCTCGCCCTCTCTCTCTCCATTCATGGCCATCCCTTCTATTTTTCATTCACCACTCACCCTTTCCCATAAACCTCACTCACCTTCAAAATTCAACTTCTCCTTCCCACCCAATCCCACCCATATAGTCGAATCCATCTCCCCTCACTCTCTACCATATTTTCTTCTTCTTCTTCTCTTCTTTCTTCTCTTGCTCGAGGGCGAGCAATATTTTAAGTTTGGTGTGGTAAAAGCATAGCTTTTTTTGCTTTTCTATTACCATTAATGGAACCTAAAGCCAGAGAAACCTCAAAGGGAAGACAAAAAGCTTCCACCTCTGAGTCATGGGAGATGGAAAGAAAAATATAAGCCGTCATAGCTCAGTGGTAGAACATGTGGCTGCAAATCAAGAGATCCCCGAGATACCTCAGGGGATAAGTTATCCTCCACACAAATATTGGAAGCAACTAAGGGTGGAACATCATGAGCACTCCATCATTCTCCAAGAAATAAGAGAAAAGCAAAAAAGCAATGAGGGAGGAGCAACAAAGGCAAGGAAGAGACATAAAGGAGCTCAAAAAGCACCATTGGACCTTCAAAAAGGCGCCACCTTCACTCAGGTGGATTCATTCCTTGTTCTTATTTCTTTCTATTTTTCGGTTTTTAATTATTGTGTTTATATATGTTTTGTGTCTTTATTTCATGATCATTAGTATGTAACCATGCCTTAAAGCTATGAATAAAATCCATTAATCCTTCACCTCTCTTAAAAGAAAAATGTTTTAATTCAAAAGAACAAGAAGTACATAATTTTCGAAATTATTATTGAATTTAATTTAATTATATTGATGTGGTGACAATACTTTTGTTTTCTGAATGAATGAATGAACAGTGCATATGTCTTTTGATCTTGTTGTTTATGAATGTTAAAATTGTTGGCTCTTGAAAGAATGATGAACAAAGAGAAATGTTATTGAGGATCTGAAAAATCATGAAATTGATTCTTGAAGCAAGAAAAAGCAGTGAAAAAGAAAGCTTGCGAAAAGAAAAAAAAAGAAAAAAAAATAGCGAAAAAAAAAAGAGAAGGAGCAGTAGAAAAAGCCAATAGCCCTTAAAACCAAAAGGCAAGGGTAAAAAGGATCCAAGGCTTTGAGCATCAATGGATAGGAGGGCCCAAGGAAATAAAATCCAGGCCTAAGCGGCTAAATCAAGCTGTCCCTAACCATGTGCTTGTGTCATGAAGGTCCAAGTGAAAAGCTTGAGACTGAGTGGTTAAAGTCGTGATCCAAAGCAAAAGAGTGTGCTTAAGAGCTCTGGACACCACTAACTGGGGACTTTAGCAAAGCTGAGTCACAATCTGAAAAGGTTCACCCAGTTATGTGTCTGTGGCATTTGTGTATCCGGTGGTAATACTGGAAGACAAAGTGCTTAGGGCCACAGCCAAGACTCATAAGTAGCTGTGTTCAAGAATCAACATGCTTAACTAGGAAAGTCAATAACACTATCTGAAATTCTAAGTTCCTAGAGAAGCCAATCATTCTAAACTTCAAAGGAAAAAGTGAGATGCCAAAACTGTTCAGAAGCAAAAAGCTACAAGTCCCGCTCATGTAATTAAATTAATATTCATTAATATTTTGGACTCTATAGTATATTCTCTTTTTTTTATCCTATTTGATTTTCAGTTGCTTGGGGACAAGCAACAATTTAAGTTTGGTGTTGTGATGAGCGGATAATTTATACGCTTTTTGGCATTGTTTTTATATAGTTTTTAGTAAGTTTAAGCTACTTTTAGGGATGTTTTCATTAGTTTTTATGTTAAATTTACATTTCTGGACTTTACTATGAGTTTGTGTGTTTTTTTTTTATTTCAGGTAAATTCTGACTGAAATTGAGGGATTTGAGCAAAACTCTGAAAAAGGCTGACAAAAGGACTGCTGATGCTGTTGGATTCTGACCTCCCTGCACTCGAAATGGATTTTCTGGAGCTACAGAACTCCAAATGGCGCGCTCTCAACGGCGTTGGAAAGTAGACATCCAGGGCTTTCCAGCAATATATAATAGTCCATACTTTGTTCGAAGAATGACGACGTAACTTGGCGCTAAACGCCAAGTACACGCTGCTGTCTGGAGTTAAACGCCAGAAAAACGTCATGATCCGGAGTTGAACGCCCAAAACACGTCATAACCTGAAGTTTGACGCCAAGAAATGCCTCTACACGTGGATTGATCAAGCTCAGCCCAAACACACACCAAGTGGGCCCCGGAAGTGGATTTATGCATCAATTACTTACTCATGTAAACCCTAGTAGCTAGTCTAGTATATATAGGACACTTATCTATTGTATTAGACATCTTTGGTCTCAGTTTTGTTTTATTCTTCATCTGAGGAGATCATTGATCACGTTAGGAGAGGGCTGGCCATTCGGCCATGCCTGAACCTCTTTCACTTATGTATTTTCAACGGTGGAGTTTCTGCACACCATAGATTAAGGGTGTGGAGCTCTGCTGTACCTCAAAGATTAATGAAGTTCTACTTTCTTTTATTCAATTCCTCTTTTATTCTTATTCCAAGATATTCATTCGTACCCAAGAATATGATGAATGTGATGAGTTAGATAACCCTCATTATCATTCTCACTTATGAACGCGCGTGATTGACAACCACTTCCGTTCTACATGCAACACAAGCTTGAATGTGTATCTCTTAGATTCCCCAACAGAATCTTCGTGGTATAAGCTAGATGGATGGCGGCATTTATGAGGATCCGGAAAGTCCAACCTTGTCTGTGGTGTTCCGAGTAGGATCCTGGGAATCCGGAAAGTCTACCTTGTCTGTGGTGTCCGAGTAGGATTCCGGTAATGAATGACTGTGACGTGCTTCAAACTTGTAACCTGCTGGGCGTAGTGACAACGCAAAAGAATCAATGGATTCTATTCCAGTAGGGGAGGGAACCAACCGGTGATTAGCCGTACTGTGACAGAGTGCGTGAGCATTAGCTTTCACTGCGAGGATGGGATGTAGCTATCACCATGGGTGATGCCTCCAGACTGGTTAGCTGTGCGAGTGACAGCCGCATAGGATATTTCCCCGAGAGGATGAAAGTAGCCACAGTTGATGGTGAACCCCTATACAAAGCTTGCCATGGAAAGGAGTAAGAAGGATTGAGTAGAAGGAATAGGAGAGCAGGCGTCCGTGAGCTCTACAGCACCTCCATTCCGCTTATCTGAAATTCCTACCAATGAATCTACATAAGTATTTCTATCCCTTTTATTATTCCTTTTTATTTACAATCCAATAATCACAATTACCCTTTAATCTCCCTAACTGAGATTTGCAAGGTGACCATAGCTTGCTTCATACCAACAATCTCTGTGGATTCGACCCTTACTCACGTAAGGTTTATTACTTGGACGACCCAGTACACTTGCTGGTTAGTTGAACGGAGTTGTGAAAATAAACAGTGCCCTAAGAGTATATTCCATTCAAAATCCAAGAAACATATAATGTGATCACAATTTCGTCCACCAACTTCCTATCTTCTTATCTTTTTTAAATTTAATTTCAAATCTTTTTCAATCAACTAACTAACTTTGTGTTTGTTTCTTATCTTTTTCAAAACCACCTAACTACTCTTCCCTCTCTAATTTTCGAAAACATCTCACCCTTTTTCAAAAATTCTTTTTAATTAACTAAATGTTTCATATTTTAATTTTAATTACATTTTATCTCTAAATTTCGAAAATTACTAACCCCTTTTTCAAAAATTATTTTCGAAATATCCCTTCTCTTTTCTTCTTCTATTTAATTATTTAATTACTAACACTTCTCTTCACCTCTCTTCATCTAAAAATCCGAACCCATCCTTCTTCACTCTTCTCCCCTTTCTTTTTCTACTAACATAAAGGAATATCTATACTGTGACATAGAGGATTCCTCTTTCTTTTCTTGTTTTCTTCTCTTTCATATGAGCAGGAACAAGGAAAAAGGCACTCTTGTTGAAGTTGATCCTGAACCTGAAAGGACTCTGAAGAAAAAATTAAGAGAAGCTAAGTTACAACAATCCAGAAACAACCTTTCAGAAATTTTCGAACAAGAGAAGGAGATGGCAGCCGAAAATAATAATAATGCAAGGAGAATGCTTGGCGACTTCACAAAGCCAACATCCAAGTTTGATGGAAGAAGCATCTCTATTCCTGCCATTGGAGCCAACAACTTTGAGCTGAAACCTCAGCTAGTTGCCTTAATGCAACAAAACTGCAAGTTTTATGGACTTCCATCTGAAGATCCTTATCAGTTTCTAACTGAGTTCTTGCAGATCTGTGAGACTGTAAAGACGAATGGAGTTGATCCTGAAGTCTACAGACTCATGCTTTTCCCTTTTGCTGTAAGAGACAGAGCTAGAATATGGTTGGATTCACAACCTAAGGATAGCCTGGACTCCTGGGATAAGCTGGTCACAGCCTTCTTGGATAAATTCTTCCCTCCTCAAAAGCTGAGCAAGCTGAGAGTGGATGTTCAAACCTTCAAACAAAAAGATGGTGAATCCCTCTATGAAGCTTGGGAAAGATACAAGCAGCTGACAAAAAGATGTCCATCTGACATGTTTTCAGAATGGACCATATTAGATATATTCTATTATGGTCTATCTGAATTTTCGAAAATGTCATTGGACCATTCTGCAGGTGGATCTATTCACCTGAAGAAAACGCCTGAAGAGGCTCAAGAACTCATTGACATGGTTGCAAACAACCAATTCATGTACACTTCTGAGAGGAATTCCGTGAATAATGGGATACCTCAGAAGAAAGGAGTTCTTGAAATTGATGCTCTGAATGCCATATTGGCTCAGAACAAAGTGTTGACTCAACAGGTCAACATGATCTCTCAAAATCTGAATGAATGACAACATGCATCCAACAGTACTAGAGAGGCAGCTTCTGAAGAAGCTTATGATCCTGAGAACCCTGCCATGGCAGAGGTTAATTACATGGGTGAACCTTATGGAAACACCTATAACTCATCATGGAGAAATCATCCAAATTTCTCATGGAAGGATCAACAAAAGCCTCAACAAGGCTTTAACAATGGTGGACACAATAGGCTGAACAATAGCAAGCCATATCCATCATCTTTTCAGCAACAGACAGAGAGTCCTGAACAAAACACCTCTAATTTAGCCAATGTAGTCTCTGATCTGTCAAAGGCCACTTTCAGTTTCATGAGTGAAACAAGATCCTCCATTAGAAATCTGGAGGCACAAGTGGGCCAGCTGAGTAAGAAAGTTATTGAAACTCCTCCCAGTATTCTCCCAAGCAATACAGAAGAGAATCCAAAAGGAGAATGCAAGGCCATTGATATAATCAATGTGGCCGAATGCACAAGGGAGGAGGAGGACGAACATCCTAGTGAGAAAGACCTCCTGGGACGTCCCTCAAGCAAGAAGGAGTTTCCTATTAAGGATCCAAAGGAATCTGAGGCTCATATAGAGACCATAGAGATTCCATTAAATCTCCTTCTGCCATTCATGAGCTCTGAAGACTATTCATCCTCTGAAGAGGATGAAGATGTGACTGGAGAGCAAGTTGCTCAATATTTAGGAGCTATCATGAAGCTGAATGCCAAGTTATTTGGTAATGAGACTTGGGAAAGTGAACCTCCCTTGCTCATTAATGAGCTGGATACTTGGATTCAGAAAATTCTACCTCAAAAGAAACAAGATCCGGGCAAATTCTTAATACCTTGTACCATAGGCACCATAACCTTTGAAAAAGCTCTGTGTGATCTGGGGTCAGGGATAAATCTTATGCCACTCTCTGTAATGGAGAAGCTGGGGATCATTGAGGTACAACCTGCCTTGTTCTCATTACAACTGGCAGACAAGTCATTGAGACAAGCCTATGGAATAGTAGAGCACGTGTTAGTAAAGGTTGAAGGCCTTTACATCCCTGCTGATTTCATAATCTTAGACACTAGGAAGGAAGAGGATGATTGCATCATCCTTGGAAGACCTTTCCTAGCCACAGCAGGAGCTGTGATAGATGTCAACAGAGGTGAATTAGTCCTTCAATTGAATGGGGACTACCTTGAGTTTAAGGCACATGGCCATCCCTCTGTGACAAAAGAGAGTAAGCATGAAGAACTTCTCTCAGTTCAGAGTCAAGAAGAGCCCACACAGTCAAACTCTAAGTTTGGTGTTAAGACCCCATATCCAAACTCTAAATTTGGTGTTGGCAACTATACAACATTGACCTGATCACCTTGTGGCTCCATGAGAGCCACTGTCAAGCTATTGACATTAAAGAAGCGCTTGTTGGGAGGCAACTCAATTTTATTTATCTAATTTTTATTCTATATTATTGTTATTTTGTGTTTTATTAGGTACATGATCATGAGGAGGCACGAAAAAATCATAAAAATTAAAAACAGAATCAAAAACAGCAGAAGAAAAAATTTGCACCCTGGAGGACGCACAGTCTGGCGTTCAACGCCAGTAAGATGCATCTGGCTGGCAATCAACGCCAGAACAGAGCATCATTCTGACGCTGAACGCCAGAAACAAGCAACATTCTGGCGCTGAACGCCAGGAATGTGCCCAGAGAAGAAAAGCTGGCGCTGAACGCCAGTAACAAGCATGAAACTGGCGTTCAACGCCAGAAACATGCTTTACATGGGCGTTGAACGCCCAGAATGTGCACCACACGGCGTTTAAACGCCAGAATGGTGTGCAAAGGCAATTTACATGCCTATTTGGTGCAGGGATGGAATTCCTTGACACCTCAGGACCTGTGGACCCCACAGAATCCCCACCTAACATATTCTCACCTTACCTCCTAATCCTATTTTACTCTTCTCCATGTCACACTTCCCAACAACTTCAATCTCTGAATCTCTCTTCCCAATAAACACTCTTTCCCAAAACCCTTCACCAATCACCTCAATCTCTCTTCCCAATTACCCCCTTCACCACTCACATCCATCCACTCTTCCCCATAAACCCCACCTACCTTCAAAAATTCAAAACCAATTTCCCACCCATTCCCACCCTAAATGGCCGAATACACACTACCCCCTCTCCCTATAAATACCCTTCCATTCTACCTCATTTTCACCAAACACAACCCTCTCTTCTCCCACTTGACCGAACCTACATCTCTCCCTCTCTACCATATTTTCTTCTTCTTCTTCTATTCTTCTTCTTTCTTCTTTTGCTCGAGGACGAGCAAGATTTTAAGTTTGGTGTGGTAAAAGCATAAGCTTTTTGTTTTTCCATTACCATCAATGGCACCTAAGGCCGGAGTATCCTCTAGAAAAGGAAAAGGAAAGACAAAAGCTTCCACCTCCGAGTCATGGGAGATGGAAAGATTCATCTCCAAGAGCCATCAAGACCACTTCTATGATGTTGTGGCAAAGAAGAAGGTGATCCCTGAGGTCCCTTTCAAGCTCAAGAAAAATGAGTATCCGGAGATCCGACATGAAATCCGAAGAAGAGGTTGGGAAGTCCTAACCAACCCCATGCAACAAGTCGGAATCTTAATGGTTCAAGAGTTCTATGCCAATGCATGGATCACTAGGAACCATGATCAAAGTATGAACCCGAGTCCAAAGAATTATCTCACAATGGTTCGGGGGAAATACTTGGATTTTAGTCCGGAAAATGTGAGGTTGGCATTCCACTTGCCCATGATGCAAGGAGATGAACGCCCCTACACTAGAAGGGTCAACTTTAATCAAAGGTTGGACCAAGTCCTTATGGACATTTGTGTGGAAGGAGCTCAATGGAAGAGAGACTCCAAAGGCAAGCCAGTCCAACTAAGAAGACTGGACCTCAAGCCTATAGCTAGAGGATGGTTGGAGTTCATTCAACGCTCCATCATTCCCACTAGCAACCGATCTGAAGTTACTGTGGATCGGGCCATCATGATTCATGGCATCATGATTGGAGAGGAAGTAGAAGTTCATGAGGTCATCTCCAATGAAATCTACAAAATAGCAGACAAGCCCTCACCCATGGCACGGCTAGCTTTTCCTCACCTTATTTGCCATCTATGTTACTCAGCTGGAGTTATCATAGAAGGAGACATCTCCATTGAAGAGGACAAGCCCATCACCAAGAAGAGGATGGAGCAAGCAAGAGAGACCCCTCATGGTTCTCAAGAGATGCATAAGGAAGCTCATCATCTAGAAATCCCTGAGATGCCTCAAGGGATGCACTTTCCTCCAAACAACTATTGGGAACAACTCAACACTTCCTTAGAAGATTTGAGCCACAATGTTGAACAACTAAGGGTGGAACATCATGAGCACTCCATCATTCTCCAAGAAATAAGAGAAGATCAAAGAGCAATAAGGGAGGAGCAACAAAGGCAAGGAAGGGATATAGAGGAGCTTAAGAACATCATTGGTCCTTCAAGAAGAAGACGCCACTAAAGGTGGATTCATTCCTTGTTCTTTATTTCTTTCTGTTTTCGGTTTTTAATGTTGTGTTTATCTATGTTTTGTGTCTTTACTTCATGATCATTAGTATGTAACCATGCCTTAAAGCTGTGAATAAAATCCATTAATCCTTCACCTCTCTTAAATGAAAAATGTTTTAATTCAAAAGAACAAGAAGTACATGAATTTCAAATTTATCCTTGAATTTAGTTTAATTATATTGATGTGGTGACAATACTTTTGTTTTCTGAATGAATGATTGAACAGTGCATATGTCTTTTGATCTTGTTGTTTATGAATGTTAAAATTGTTGGCTCTTGAAAGAATGATGAACAAAGAGAAATGTTATTGAGGATCTGAAAAATCATGAAATTGATTCTTGAAGCAAGAAAAAGCAGTGAAAAAGAAAGCTTGCGAAAAAAAAATGTTGAAAAAAAAAATAGAAAGAAAAAGAAAAAGCAAGCAGAAAAAGCCAATAGCCCTTAAAACCAAAAGGCAAGGGTAAAAAGGATCCAAGGCTTTGAGCATCAATGGATAGGAGGGCCCAAGGAAATTAAATCCAGGCCTAAGCGGCTAAACTAAGCTGTCCCTAACCATGTGCTTGTGTCATGAAGGTCCAAGTGAAAAGCTTGAGACTGAGTGGTTAAAGTCGTGATCCAAAGCAAAAGAGTGTGCTTAAGAGCTCTGGACACCACTAACTGGGGACTTTAGCAAAGCTAAGTCACAATCTGAAAAGGTTCACCCAGTTATGTGTCTGTGGCATTTATGTATCCGGTGGTAATACTGGAAAACAAAGTGCTTAGGGCCACAGCCAAGACTCATAAGTAGCTGTGTTCAAGAATCAACATGCTTAACTAGGAAAGTCAATAACACTATCCGAAATTCTAAGTTCCTAGAGAAGCCAATCATTCTAAACTTCAAAAGAAAAAGTGAGATGCCAAAACTGTTCAGAAGCAAAAAGCTACAAGTCCCGCTCATCTAATTATAATTAATATTCATTGATATTTTGGAATTTATAGTATATTCTCTTCTTTTTATCCTAATTGATTTTCAGTTGCTTGGGGACAAGCAACAATTTAAGTTTGGTGTTGTGATGAGCGGATAAATTATACGCTTTTTGGCATTGTTTTTAGGTAGTTTTTAGTAAGTTCAAGCTACTTTTAGGGATGTTTTCATTAGTTTTTATGTTAAATTCACATTTCTGGACTTTACTATGAGTTTGTATGTTTTTCTGTAATTTCAGGTAATTTCTGGTTGAAATTGAGGGACTTGAGCAAAACTCTGAAAAAGGCTGACAAAAAGGACTGCTGATGCTGTTGGAATCTGACCTCCCTGCACTCGAAATGGATTTTCTGGAGTTACAAAACTCCAATTAGCGCGCTCTCAACAGCGTTGGAAAGTAGACATCCAGAGCTTTCCAGAAATATATAATAGTCCATACTTTATTCGGAAATTGACGACGTAACTTGGCGTTGAACGCCAAGTACATGCTGCTGTCTGGAGTTAAACGCCAGAAAAACGTCATGATCCGGAGTTGAACGCCCAAAACACGTCATAACTCGGAGTTCAACTCCAAGAGAAGCCTCAGCTCGTGGATTGATCAAGCTCAGCCCAAGCATACACCAAGTGGGCCCCGGAAGTGGATTTATGCATCAATTACTTACTCATGTAAACCCTAGTAGCTAGTCTAGTATAAATAGGATAGTTTACTATTGTATTAGACATCTTTTGACAGTTTAATCTCTTGACTGTTTAGCCTTTGATTATTCGGTCTCTTGATCACTCAGGGGGCTGGCCATTCGGCCATGCCTGAACCTTTCACTTATGTATTTTCAACAGTAGAGTTTCTGCACACCATAGATTAAGGGTGTAGAGCTCTGCTGTACCTCAAGTTTCAATACAATTATTATTACTTTTCATTCAATTCTCTCTTATTCTTATTCCAAGATATACGTTGCACAACACTTTGATGAATGTGATGATCCGTGACACTCATCATCATTCTCACCTATGAACGCGCGTGATTGACAACCACTTCCGTTCTACCTTAGGCCGGGCGCATATCTCTTAGATTCCCCAACAGAATCTTCGTGGTATAAGCTAGATAGATGGTGGCATTCATGAGGATCTGGAAGGTCTAACCTTGTCTGTGGTATTCCGAGTAGGATCCTGGGAATCCGAAAAGTCTAACCTTGTCTGTGGTATTCCGAGTAGGATTCCGGTATTGAATGACTGTGACGAGCTTCAAACTCCTGAAGGCTGGGCGTGATGACAAACGCAAAAGAATCAATGGATTCTATTCCAACCTAATTGAGAACCAACAGATGATTAGCCGTGCTGTGACAGAGCATAGGACCATTTTCACTGAGAGGATGTGATGTAGCTATCAACCAAGGGTGATGCCTCCAGACGATTAGCCGTGCAGTGACAGCGCATAGGACCATTTTTCCGAGAGGATTAAAAGTAGCCATTGATGATAGTGATGCCCTACATACAGCTTGCCATGGAAAGGAGTAAGAAGGATTGAAGGAAGAGTGAGTAGTGAAGTAGAGTTTCAAGAGGAACACAGCATCTCCATATACCTATCTGAAATTCCCACTATTGATTTACATAAGTATTTCAATCACTTTTTATTCTCTATTTATTTATTAATTTTCGAAACCCATAACCATTTAATCTGCCTAACTGACAAATACAAGGTCACCATAGTTTGCTTCATACCAACAATCTCTGTGGGATCGACCCTTACTCGCGTAAGGTTTATTACTTGGACGACCCAGTACACTTGCTGGTTAGTTGAACGGAGTTGTGAATTCAACTGGTGCCATAATAATGATTTCATACAAATACAAAGAATATGGATCACAATTTCGTCCACCAACAATACTATCTCATCAAAGTAATCAGAATAACTCATAATATATAACTCAAATCTCATGCATTTTACTACTTCTTTTCTTTTTCTTTAGATTTTTCAAGTTTAGTGAGCAATACATGAGACCTCTTTCAAAATAAACATAAAACATCAAAATAAATAACTAAACTAGAAAGGTGGTGCACGAAATTGTGATCACTACTTTTCACAACTCAAATAATCCCCGGTAATGAATCCAAAAACTTGGTGCTCAATACCATGGCATAAACACAACTTCGCATAACTAACCAGCAAGTGCACTGGGTCGTCCAAGTAATAAACCTTACGCGAGTAAGGGTCTATCCCACGGAGATTGTTGGTATGAAGCTAGTTATGGTCACCTTGTAAATCTTAGTCAGGCAGATTCAAATGGTTATGAATGATATATAAAACATAAAGATAAAGATAGAGATACTTATGTAATTCATTGGTGGGAATTTCAGATAAGCGTATGAAGATGTTTTGTCCCTTCCGTCTCTCTGCTTTCCTACTGTCTTCATCCAATCCTTCTTACTCCTTTCCATGGCAAGCTGTATGTTGGGCATCACCGTTGTCAATGGCTACAGTCCCGTCCTCTCAGTGGAAATGTTCAACGCACCCTGTCACGGCACGGCTATCCAGCTGTCGGTTCTCGATCATGTCCGAATAGAATCCAGTGATTCTTTTGCGTCTGTCACTAACACCCCACAATCGCGAGTTTGAAGCTCGTCACAGTCATTCAATCATTGAATCCTACTCAAAATACCACAGACAAGGTTTAGACCTTCCGGATTCTCTTGAATGCAGTCATCAATTCTAGCTTATACCACGAAGATTCCGGTTAAAGAATCCAAGAGATATCCACCCAATCTAAGGTAGAACGGAGGTGATTGACGGTCACACGTTCATAGATGAGAATGATGATGAGTGTCACGGATCATCACATTCATCAAGTTGAAGAACAAGTGATATCTTGGAATAAAAACAAGCTGAATTGAATAGAAGAACAATAGTAATTGCATTAATACTCGAGGTACAGCAGAGCTCCACACCTTAATCTATAGTGTGTAGAAACTCCACCGTTGAAAATACATAAGAACAAGGTCTAGGCATGGCCGAGAGGCCAGCCTCCCAAAGAGGGTTCCATCATAAAAACATGATCAAAAGATGAAAATACAATAGTAAAAGGTCCTATATATAGAGAACTAGTAGCCTAGGGTTTACAGAAATGAGTAAATGACATAAAAATCTACTTCCGGGCCCACTTGGTGTGTGCTTGGGCTGAGCATTGAAGCATTTTCATGTAGAGACTCTTCTTGGAGTTAAACGCCAGCTTTTGTGCCAGTTTGGGCGTTTAAGTCCCATTCTTGTGCCAGTTCCGGCGTTTAACGCCGGGCATTCTTGAGCTGATTTGAAACGCCGGTTTGGGCCATCAAATCTCGGGCAAAGTATGGACTATTATACATTGCTGGAAAGCCCAAGATGTCTACTTTCCAACGCCGTTAAGAGCGCGCCAATTGGGCTTCTGTAGCTCCAGAAAATCCACTTCGAGTGCAGGGAGGTCAGAATCCAACAGCATCTACAGTCCTTTTCAGTCTCTGAATCAGATTTTTGCTCAGGTCCCTCAATTTCAGCCAGAAAATACCTGAAATCATAGAAAAACACACAAACTCATAGTAAAGTCCAGAAAAGTGAATTTTAACTAAAATCTAATAAAAATATACTAAAAACTAACTAAAACATACTGAAAACATACTAAAAACAATGCCAAAAAGCGTATAAATTATCCGCTCATCAAAAGGCAATAAAGTACTACTACTGATCATGCAAAAGCTTTTGAACAAAAAATAAGAAATAATATAAAACTCTGAAAAACATAAAATAAAATAGAAAGGCAGATAATGAAACTCAACCACTTCAATCATGGTGGCTACTGCTCCCTCCCGAAAATCCTCTCTGGTACTTCAGCTCATCTAAGTCGCGCCTCTGTCTCAGCTTTTGAGTGGTCTTGATGCTCAATCTTCAGCTGATCAACAAAAGATATTAGCTCCCCCAATAGATGTAGTCAACTGATCCCAGTAGTCACAAGGAGGGAAATAGAATCCCTGAGGCATCTCCAGCTGCTCCTGCTGAGGAGGGGGAACTGGCTCTTGAGACAGTGCATGTCCAAGCTCCCTAGCATACTCTATATCCCTCCTAGTGATAGGTTTATCAACAGTAATAGAGGTATCTCCATCAATATGGACTCGGGCATCCTCACACAAGCGAAAGATGAGGTGGGAAAGACCAATCTAGTGGAGGTGAAGGCCTTCTCAGCTATTCTGTATAACTCCTGCGGGATCACCCGGTGCACCTCCACCACATTACCGAGTATGATGCAGTGAATCATCATGACTCAGTCAATAATAACCTCGAACCGATTACTCATAGGAATGATGGAGTACTGAATGAACTCCAACCATCCCCGAGCAATTGGCCTTTGATCGTGCCTACCCAACTAGTATGGCTAACCTCTAGCATCCCTCCTCTATTGTGATCCGGGGAGGCAGACATCAGTAAGTACCTAGTCCAAACTCTGGTCAGTGTTGACCCTCTGGGTGTAAGAGTGAGGGTCATCTCTAGATGGTGGCAACTAAAGTATCTCCCTCACCCTCTCTGGATTGAACTCGAGGATCCTCCTTCTGACCATAGTGTGCCAGATCTTTGGGTTTGAGTTCACGCCTGTGATATGCTTGTAAGTCACCCAAGCAATGGCGTAGAATTCCCTGACCATAAGCATGCCCACATCGGTCATAGGGTTGGTAAGAACTTCCCAACCCCTCCTCAGAATCTGGTCCCGAATTTCTAGATACTCTCCCAGCTGCAGATCAAAGCGAACCTCCGGAATCACTTTTTTTTCCACTATTTTATTAAATTGATCCTCGTGGGTCTTAGAAAAGAACCAAATAAAATCATAAGGACCGGATGCGAGAGCTTTTTCCTTCTTCTTGCTTGAAGAAGATTCACCAGTTTTGGATGCCATGTAGAAAATGATGATAAAGAAAAGCAGAGTGTCGCAACACGAAACTTAAGAATTTTGCTCGTCCCTGAACAAAGAAAAATAGAAATGACAAAAAAAAGAAATGAAGACTTGGAAGTAAGGTGGATGGACGAATGAAAGAAGGTGGGGAGGGGGTTGGCTTCGATTTTAAGGAGAGGATGGAGGGAGAAGAGATTGGTGGAGGAAAGAATTTGGGGGGATAGAGGAATGGGGGGTTACGGTTAAAAAAGAAAGATAGGGAAATGAAAAATGGATGGAGAAGTAAGAGTAAGAATGAAGATAGTGAATGAAGGTGTGGTAAAAAAAAATATGAAGAAGTAGATATTTATTGGGGAGGGGGGATTCGGTTAGAATGTAAGGGGTGCGGTAAGTAAATGGAATTGAATGGGGTTAATGGTGATTGGGGTAGGTGAATATGGGAAAGAAGGATTTGGGGAATTGATGGGATTTGATAGGTTGATCGGAGGTGAGGTTGAAAATTGGGGAATGAATGTGGATGGTAAAATGGAGAAGGGGGTGAGAGGGAGTGGTGTTTGAATGGTCAAAGTGAAAAGGGGAAAGGGAGTGACCGTTGGTCACGGTTAAGCTTCCTTCAAATTTTTAAAACACACACTGTTGGCGTTAAACGCCAGCTCCAGCGTTTAGCGCCCCATCGTGGTACTGCTCTTGCCATCCTGGCATTAAATGCCACCCATGGCGTTTAACGCTAGAATTGGATTCTTTTTTTTTGGGAATGAGCCTTGGCGCTAAACGCCCAGCTAACGTTTAGCGGCCTAGGGGGTATGGTGAGTCTTGGGAGTTGTGCCTCTTGTGGGCGTTTAACGCCAGCTTCTGCTTGCCAACCCAGGCGATAAATGCCTAGCCTGGCATTTAGCGCCTGAGCACTTCGAGTGGAATTGCTCTCTAAGTTGCTCTGTTCTTCCTCCAGATGCCTCCTGCTCCTGTTCTACACCCTTTGCATGACCGCAAAAAAGATTAAACCAAGAAAAACAATGGAAAATAATGGCAATAAAAATCAAGGATGAATGAAAACAAACTGAAAGAAAAATCAAAGGATACTCAGTGTTGGGTTGCCTCCCAACAAGCGCTTCTTTACCGCCACTAGCTTGACAGTCAGCCCTAGTAGGGAAGGGGTTTATCATAAGCCCTTAGCTCTTAACCTCTCACTGTGAACTTCTTTCTTGAGCTGTCATAGATTAACTCAACATGCTCAAGAGATAGGATCATATTCACTGTATGAGACAGGATTAGACTTTTAGTAAATACCACCTTCATTCCTGGTGAGAAATCATCAGTGAGAATCTTCTTGTTCCTCCAATCCTTGGGCACCTTCTTTATGGCGCTCCCCTCCTTGGTGGATGATGCACACCCAACACTAAATTTAGGTTTGATGTCAGGAGAAATGGTATTGAGGATTTCGACTTAGGACTAATTAAAACGTGAGTGAAGATATTTATTTTAAATTTTTTAGGGTAAAGTGACAATTAGGTTTTTGAGGATTTCGACTTAGGACTAATTAGTCCTAGAAAAAAAAGTATTAATTAGGTCCTCCACGAAAGTAAACACTGGATATGTATCTCCCTTCATCAATGGATAGTGTGAAACAAAAAGAAATTGTCCTTGTATTTCGTTATCTATAATGATGCATGTCTTGTTGCTGTCACATCAGCATGGAAACGATGTAGTTTTGGATAATGAAGCATTCATTATCTTTTGAGTTTTCATATGACATTTATCAACTACTCTCTATTTATTACGAATACTATTAAAACAGGTGAAGTTTCGCTCCAAAAATTGTTATCTACATAACAATCTTTCATAAATAGATACGTCACAGTAGTTAACAGTACATATAAGAATTACCGTTAAATTTTACATGATAAATTGATATAGGAACAAAACATGTCTACTGTCTACTATCGTGGAGGGCTAATATTGGTACTTTATATTTTTAAGGCCTAATTAAGTCGAAGTAAAAAATTTCAAGGACGTAATTGTCACTTTACTTAATTTTTTATTGTTTTATATTTTTTATCTACGTAGGACCGCTTTTACCAGTTCAACCAGTAAACTAATGAACCAATAACTTGACTAATTTGATCATCAATTTGATTCTGACAACTATGCTTACTCTTACCGCCATTCTCCATGCCCCTTGTTCCCCTTCGTTGTTGTTCCTATCCGTCGTTAGTTTGCCCATTGCGTCTTTGTTCGTTGCTGTATTTCGCAGTCACATCGCCGCCACCAGCATAATCTTCTCCTCCGATAGACACTTCAAAAATTAATGTAAAAATTAACTCATATTTGCCAAGGCTATATGAGTATACTTAAAACTGGTATTTTAGAATCTCTTTTAAAGAACTTTAACCAAAACCCTCCAAACATTAACGCTAACATATTTTATCATATACAAATTTTAAAATCAGAAGGATTTTTTAGTTCTTTTTTTTCAGATATTGAAAAAGAGAAAAAGTAATATACAAAATATCCTTCTTTACTTCTCATGTACTTTTATCTAGTTCAAAACAAATAGTTATGAAAATTCTAATTATTTTATAGATTTTTGTATAAATAGAATCAATATTATATTTTAACTATAAATGTCAAGAAAAGTTTAGAAGGTTCTTGTAGGATAGGAATCTCTTCTCTGCCCGTTTCCTGTTTATGATTTAAACACGTTTTTTAAATTTAAAAATGTTTGATATCTAATTAATTTTATATTTGTTGTTATTAAATATATAATAATAAATAAAAAAATAAATTATCAAAAATGATACACTAAGACTTAGTTTGTATATATTAAAATTTAAAAATCTAATATAATCTTATATATTAATTAATTTTTAGATTTATTTTTATTATAATATTTTTAAATTTTAAAAATGATTTTATTAAATATAATTATTATTATTTATATTTATTAAAATTATTTTTAATTTAATTTATAAAATATAAATATTATAATTTTTAAAAAATTATCTCTTAAAAATTAATTTTTATAAATTATTTTTAAAAAGTAAAAATTTTAGCAAAACAAGCATCACAACTCACAAGACAGCAAAAAAATAATAATGCTCTACATCCATGTAAAAAATCTAACCAAGTCATCTAAACACTTTTTTGTTAACGTGCCTCCCCCCTCCCAAGTTATGTGAGATACACGCGCCCCCTCCCCCTCCTATTAACGTAACAGAATTACGTAAAGCTTATTCTTCAATATAAACATTCTTCAACGTTAACGATCTGATAGAAATTTTCAAATCTTCTTTGTTGCTCGTCGTTCTTCTTCTTTTTCTTCTCTGCTGTTCGTCGTTCCTCTCTGCTACTCGTCGTTCTTCTTCTTATTCCTCTTTGTTTTCTTCTTCGATCGATTTGTGGATTTATCTTTTTTGTTTTCAGATTTCAATAGGCTATCAAAACAATGAATGATTCAATTTCAAATCAGTTGAATGAGAGCGATTTGGATTATTCTTCTGAACCGAATCAAGCGGACAATATTTTTATTATTGAATTGAATTGAATGCAATTGCTAAATTCTAGACGCAGGTGTTCTGATTTGGATTGAATTGAGTTGAATTGAATGGAATGCAATCTCTGAATTCTAGATGCAGGTCTATCGAATTTGATTTTATATATCGAATTTGAATATATATATATATATATATATATATATATATATATATATATATATATATATAATGGATAATGTTTCGTTTATTTTGTACTATACAATTATTTTGCTTTAATAATGTATTTGGTTCTTTAGCAGACAGTTGTTCGAATTTGAATTTATGTAATGGTCAATGTTCCGTTCATTTAGTACTATACAATGATTTCATTTTAATAATGTGCTTTATTCATTATGCAGACCAAGTGTGTTGTGGATGAATAATTTGTCCCAAAGGTTGGTATAATTTTCATGACACTATAAGAAGTTGGAAAGTTATACAAAAATTATTCCAAATTTGCTGATTTTTCATTTGTACATTTTGATAATATATGATTTATTGTCTTTTGCAGTTGAACCTTTTAGATGGTGGATCAATGCTTCACTCAAACTCCAGTCTTTACGATGCACATGATATGAATTATCCCAGAGAGGATTATAGGAGTTTCAATTTTTATTAACATAAATTTTCATTCATGTATGAGCAATTTTTGGTTCATTAAAATTATAGGAGGGTTAATTTTTGATTGATGTTAATCTTTATTGAATAGTCACTTTTTTATTTTTGAAATTAGCTTTCTGAAATTTTTTATTGAATAGTCGCTTCTTTGTTTATTGAATAGTCATTTTATTTTGTTATGTCAAAGAGTTTAGGTGTTTCTGAAATTGAATACTTAATAATGTATTCGGTTCTTTAGCAGACAGTTGTTCGAATTTAAATTTATGTAATGGTCAATATTCCGTTCATTTAATACTATACAATGATTTCATTTTAATAATGTGTTCTATTCATTGTGCAGACCAAGTGTGTTGTGGATAAACAATTTATCCCAAAGGTTGGTATGATTTTCATGACACTATAAGAAGTTGGAAAGTTCTACAAAATTATTCTAAACTTGCCGGTTTTTTCATTTGTGCATTTTGATAATATATGATTTATTTTGTCTTTTGCAGTTGAACCTTTTCGACGGTGGATCAATGCTTCAGTCAAACTCCAGTCTTTACAATGCAGATGATATAAATTATCCCAGCGAAGATTATAGGAGCTTCAATTTTTATTAACATAAATTTTCATTCATGTATGAGCAATTTTTGGTTCATTGAAATGATAGGAGGGTTAATTTTTTATTGATGTTACCAAGAAAAACAATGGAAAATAATGGCAATAAAAATCAAGGATGAATGAAAACAAACTGAAAGAAAAATCAAAGGAAACTCAGTGTTGGGTTGCCTCCCAACAAGCGCTTCTTTACCGCCACTAGCTTGACAGTCAGCCCTAGTAGG
Source organism: Arachis stenosperma (assembly GCF_014773155.1). Taxonomy (NCBI): domain Eukaryota; kingdom Viridiplantae; phylum Streptophyta; class Magnoliopsida; order Fabales; family Fabaceae; genus Arachis; species Arachis stenosperma. Next base: position 52,894,550 of record NC_080378.1, on the reverse strand, counting down.
GAAGGAGTTTATCATAAGCCCTTAGCTCTTAACCTCTCACTGTGAACTTCTTTCTTGTGCTGTCATAGATTAACTCAACATGCTCAAGAGATAGGATCTTATTCACTGTATGAGGCAGGATTAGACTTTTAGTAAATACCACCTTCATTCCTGGTGAGAAATCATCAGTGAGAATCTTCTTGTTCCTCCAATCCTTGGGCACCTTCTTTATGGCGCTCCCCTCCTTGGTGGATGATGCACACCCAACACTAAATTTAGGTTTGATGTCAGGAGAAATGGTATTGAGGATTTCGACTTAGGACTAATTAAAACGTGAGTGAAGATATTTATTTTAAATTTTTTAGGGTAAAGTGACAATTAGGTTTTTGAGGATTTCGACTTAGGACTAATTAGTCCTAGAAAAAAAAGTATTAATTAGGTCCTCCACGATAGTAAACACTGGATATGTATCTCCCTTCATCAATGGATAGTGTGAAACAAAAAGAAATTGTCCTTGTATTTCGTTATCTATAATGATGCATGTCTTGTTACTGTCACATAAGCATGGAAACGATGTAGTTTTGGATAATGAAGCATTCATTATCTTTTGAGTTTTCATATGACATTTATCAACTACTCTCTATTTATTACGAATCCTATTAAAATAGGTGAAGTTTCGCTCCAAAAATTGTTATCTACATAACAATCTTTCATAAATAGATACGTCACAGTAGTTAACAGTACATATAAGAATTACCGTTAAATTTTACATGATAAATTGATATAGGAACAAAACATGTCTACTGTCTACTATCGTGGAGGACTAATATTGGTACTTTATATTTTTAAGGGCTAATTAAGTCGAAGTAAAAAATTTCAAGGACGTAATTGTCACTTTACTTAATTTTTTATTGTTTTATATTTTTTATCTACGTAGGACCACTTTTACCAGTTCAACCAGTAAACTAATGAACCAATAACTTGACTAATTTGATCATCGATTTGATTCAGACAACTATGCTTACTCTTACCGCCATTCTCCATGCCCCTTGTTCCCCTTCGTTGTTGTTCCTATCCGTCGTTAGTTTGCCCATTGCGTCTTTGTTCGTTGCTGTATTTCGCAGTCACATCGCCGCCACCAGCATAATCTTCTCCTCCGATAGACACTTCAAAAATTAATGTAAAAATTAACTCATATTTGCCAAGGCTATATGAGTATACTTAAAACTGGTATTTTAGAATCTCTTTTAAAGAACTTTAACCAAAACCCTCCAAACATTAACGCTAACATATTTTATCATATACAAATTTTAAAATCAGAAGGATTTTTGAGTTCTTTTTTTTCAGATATTGAAAAAGAGAAAAAGTAATATACAAAATATCCTTCTTTACTTCTCATGTACTTTTATCTAGTTCAAAACAAATAGTTACGAAAATTCTAATTATTTTATAGATTTTTGTATAAATAGAATTAATATTATATTTTAACTACAAATGTCAAGAAAAGTTTAGAAGGTTCTTGTAGGATAGGAATCTCTTCTCTGCCCGTTTCCTGTTTATGATTTAAACACGTTTTTTAAATTTAAAAATGTTTGATATCTAATTAATTTTATATTTGTTGTTATTAAATATATAATAATAAATAAAAAAATAAATTATCAAAAATGATACACTAAGACTTAGTTTGTATATATTAAAATTTAAAAATCTAATATAATCTTATATATTAATTAATTTTTAGATTTATTTTTATTATAATATTTTTAAATTTTAAAAATGATTTTATTAAATATAATTATTATTATTTATATTTATTAAAATTATTTTTAATTTAATTTATAAAATATAAATATTATAATTTTTAAAAAATTATCTCTTAAAAATTAATTTTTATAAATTATTTTTAAAAAGTAAAAATTTTAGCAAAACAAGCATCACAACTCACAAGACAGCAAAAAATAATAATGCTCTACATCCATGTAAAAAATCTAACCAAGTCATCTAAACACTTTTTTGTTAACGTGCCTCCCCCCTCCCAAGTTATGTGAGATACACGCGCCCCCTCCCCCTCCTATTAACGTAACAGAATTACGTAAAGCTTATTCTTCAATATAAACATTCTTCAACGTTAACGATCTGATAGAAATTTTCAAATCTTCTTTGTTGCTCGTCGTTCTTCTTCTTTTTCTTCTCTGCTGTTCGTCGTTCCTCTCTGCTACTCGTCGTTCTTCTTCTTATTCCTCTTTGTTTTCTTCTTCGATCGATTTGTAGATTTATCTTTTTTGTTTTCAGATTTCAATAGGTGACAAACCCCAATTTGAGGCTTTGTCTTGTATTGAATTTAGAGTATTTTGATAACCTTTTGTCACATTTAGCCTATAAATTAGCATGGTTTTGTTATCTCTCCCGTATTTGTGCCTAAGTGTAAAAACATGTTTTTTAAGCCTTATCTTGATGAATTCTATTTCCTCTTTTGATTCCATAAGATGCCTTGATGTGTTTGTTAGTAATCTCAGGATGAAATAGGCTAGGCATGGATCAAAGGAAGCAAGGAAGGAAGCATACAAGTGGAGAGAAGCATAAAAAGCCAAAGAATTGAATCCGGCCAAGCACGCGTACGCGCACAAGGCGCTCGCGCGCACATCGCAGAATTAGCCAGGGACGCGCACGCGTACCATGCGCGCACGCGCCGATGATCGCACATGACTTCATTAAGGCAACACGTGCCTGGCGATTTTTGGAAGGTTTCAGCAACCAACTTTGGCGCCAAAATGCATATAGAGCCAAGGATTGAAGGGGGATTGACATGACATACATGACATTAACACATTCACATCCATAGACTAATTAGAGATCATTAGTTTAGTAGTTAGAGATAGTTTCTAGAGAGAGAAGCTCTCACTTCTCTCTAGAATTAGGATTAGGTTTAGGTTAATCTCTCCTCTTAGGTCTAGGTTTAATTCATGCTTTGATTTACTTTTCCCTTATCAATTCTTACTCTTCTCTTCTCTCTCTCTCTAGTTATGTACTTTAATTCTTGCAATTCTTCATTTTGTTGTGGATCTAGTGTTGTTCTTTTGTTTTCTTTCAATAATGCAATTTGAGGTAATTCATGATAATTGTGAGTTCCTTGATTGTTGTTGTTAATTCTTTGTATTCAATTGTTGTTAGAATTCTTTCTTGTTGTGATTTACTATACTTTCCTTTTGTGCCTTCCAAGTGTTTGATGAAATGCTTGGAAGAATGTTAGACTAGAATTTTATGTTCTTGGCTTGAGAAGGTAACTTAGGATTTCTTGAGTCACTAGTGTCCAATTGATTGCTAGTTGATAGCCATTAACTCTAGCCTTCATTAATCTAATTAGTGGAAAGCTAGGACTTATGGACTAGGATTGATGTAACTCACTTGACTTTCCTTTGTTAATTGATTTAAGGATGACTAAGTGGGATTAATCCTTGCAACTACCATACTTGTGGCTAGTGATAATGATGAAGACCCTTGACAACCAAATCTTGCCAAGACCATTTTGTTAATAAAGTTTTCTTACCATTTACTATTCATGTTTCTCATCTAAAACCCCAAAATAACTCACAACCAATAACAAGACACTTTATTGTAAATCCTAGGGAGAACGACCCGAGGTTTGAATACTTCGGTTTATAAATTTTAGGGGTTTGTACTAGTGACAAACAACTTTTTGTATGAAAGGATTATTGATTGGTTTAGAAACTATACTTGCAACGAGAATTCATTTGTAAAATTCTATACCATCAAAAATCCAATCGTCAAAATGGCGCCGTTGCCGGGGAATTGCAATGGTGTTGTGTTATTGGTTGTTGTACATATGTGAATATTGTGAATAGGTTTGTCTTTTGTTTGTTCCTTAATTTTTGTTAGTTTTATTTTGTTCTTTCACTATGAATTCTCACTTTGGCTATGAGTTTGGTTCTAATTACGTTGTAGGTGAGGGGAACTTCAATGATGACATGTATCAAGGATGGGACAATCAAAGGTGGGAGGAGCCATATGCTTATGATCAATCTTCATGGCAACAACCCCCACCAATGCACTATGAAGAAGAGCCATTCTATGATGCATACCAATCCAATGGCTATGGTGAATCACCTTGTGATTTCCAAGCACCATCACCATATGCCTATGAACCATACCTACAACATAACCCTCAACCATACTCACAAGCCTTTCCATACCAAGCACCTTTTCATGACCCATACTCATCATACAACCAACCATCCATACCATATCTTTATGACCATTATGAGCAAGAACCTTTAGACCCACCACAACCCTACCAAGATTACTACCAAGAACCACCTCAATGCACACCACCTCCACAATTTCACCAAGAAGAACCACCTTCCTATTATGAACCCTCTCTCCAAAATGATGAACCTTCCTATTCACCCCAAGCCCCACTAGACGATCCTCTCACTTTGTTACTTCAAGGACAAGAAGCTATGAAGCGGGATACACTTGAGTTTGTGACCAACTTGACCAAGGTAGTGTCCACCTTAGCCTACCAATGCTTGAACACTCAAGGTACTTCCGTGACCCCATGTGCAAAGTCAAAAGAAGAGCAAAGCATGAAGGAGAAATTGGAAAATCCGGTGAAGAAGGAGGAGTCAAATTTTGTATTGGAACAATTGGAGGAGCCTATGATCATTGAAGAAAAGGAAGAAGTGGTTGAAGATTTAGGAGATGTTGAAAGTCCATGGGAATGTAGCATCATGGAGAACTCTTCCAAGAAGCTTGATATCGATGTGGAGGAGGGTGCGCAACCTCCAAGGCATACCATCAGTGGAAACTTAGAAGAGGCTTATCAAGAGATGGATTCAATCATGGATGAATTTCTCTCTACAATGGAATCCTCACCCATTGGACATGAAGCTCAAATTATAGAAGCGTGTGCGCAACCTCCCAAGGAAGACGGAAATGGCATGGTGTATATTGAAATTGAAGAATATGAAGAGGTTGATCAAGAGATGAACTCATTCATCAATGAATTTCTATCCAAAATTGAATCGCCTCTCATTAGACAAGATGAAGTTCTTGAAGATAACACCAAGCCACGTAACAAAGAGGATGAGGTTAAAATTGAAGAAAATTGTGAAGAGGTGGAAACAATCAAAGAAGAGCACAAGGGAGTGGACCTTGCATTGTCTAAGTGTGGGGAAACCTCCCTTCCCAAGTTACCATCCAACACAACGTTTAAGTGGGTAAAATCTCTATCCCTAAGCTTTAATTTCTCACTTGAATATGGTTTGATTGAAAATGATGGGCAACTTAGAACTCTTTGTGAAATTAAAAGTAAGAATGAGTTGTGTAGTGGTTGGAAAGTAGGTGTTAAGCTTATCAAGGTCAAGGCCTCAAGGTATAGGGATGATGTTGGGACAAGGATCACTTTGTATGGATCTAGAAGGAAGCATTGGTGGAATAAAGAGAATTCTTTTTGTCAATCACCTTTATGCCAACCGCTCATCCGTCAAAATCATGAAACTCAACTAACGGATGGATGCGAAAATAAGATATGGGATCCCGGTTTGCTATGTGAAGACCGAATATGGGGACTCGTATTTTGGGTAGAACTCTACCCAAGCTTAATAAAAATGGTTGGAAATTCTGTCAACCGATTGAGAAGCAAAGATCCTTGGAGATTCAAGGATGAGTACAAGCATAAGCCACTATGACAAGAAGCTTCTCAAAATGTCCAACTTAAGGACTTAAACTAAAAGTGATAGGTGGGAGACACCCCACCATGGTAAACTCTTTCCACTCTTCTAAACTTACTTAATAAGTGATTTGAGTTACCATTGTAGGTAGATGTTTCATACAAATTTGTTTGTACAACTTAATTGTTAGCTTAGTCACATGCATGTTGTGTTTAGTAGTAGATGAATAATATCAAAAATTGTATTTTTGTGAATTGTATGATAGTTGAGTGAATAGGAGTTGTGAACACTAAGGGGAGCACCCAGCAATTTGTTTTCTGAAAAAGGGGGTGGACGCGAGCGCACCATGTACGCGCACGCGTCCTTGTGTCGATGCACCATGAGCCACACACCCGAGAGTTGGGCTTCCCTTGGGCATACATTATGCCCTGAGCCCAACACAATACACGCGTACGCGCACAACGTGCGTGCACGCCGTTTTTAAGAACATGGACATTCGCGCGGACGCGCACTTGCCGCGCCCGCGCCGATTTGCTGCTGCAACAATTGAGCCAATCCACCGAGAGTTGAGCCAGTTCTGGGCCAACCTTAAGCCCCTGGCCCAACTTTCTTCGCGCGGACGCACACATGCCGCGTGCGCGCCATCCTGTCATAAATCCTCAACTCACGCGGGCGCGCACTTGCCCCGCGCGCGCCCTTGCGTGCTGCCACCTAACTAAGCCACGGACCCGAGAGTTGGGCATGCCTCAAGCCCATTCCAAGCTTCAGGCCCAATCTCAGGTACGCGTGCGCGCACGGTACGCGCACGCGCCCTTACCACTTCTGCCATCCCACGCTTGAGCGCATTGCACGCTCATGCGTAGATCTCCATTCCTCTCAATGCGCGCGGACGCGTACATGACGCGTGCGCGCCGATCTGATGGCGAGACTCCTAGGCCGTTCTCCAGAGAGTTAGGCCTGAGTTGGGCCAACTCTAAGCCCCTAGCCCAACTCCATGCACGCGTGCGCACACTGTACGCGCACGCGTCCCTTCCTAAGGTGCTCATCCATGTTCAAGCGTGTTGTACGCGGACGCGTAGGGCCCAAGTTTCATCAAGGGACGCGGACGCGCAAGTGGCGCGCGTGCGCCGATTCAAAAATAGGGATAACCCTAGCACGCGTAGCACACTGCGCAGTTGCGCAACCCCTTCCCCCACCCTCTATCTTCTTCTTCCTCCTCTCTCACCCTCCATACCGCCGCGGCAGCAGCGACAGCCACCACCGTCGGTCCACCATCTCCACCGCCTCCTTTCTCTTTCTCTCTCTCTTTCATCACCACTCACCACATTCTCTCTCGCTCCTCCACTCACTCCCTTTGTCCGCGATCACCAACCACCACCGCGCCACCATCTCCGCCGCCACACTGTCACCACTGCCGGCGGCTTGCTCCATCTCTACCCCCCTTCACATTCTTCTATCACTACCCTCTTCCACCGTCACCGACCCCCTCTCAGTTCCTCATTCGTCCAATCACCCCGCCGCCGCTCGTCTTTCCGGCCACCGTTCACGGCGGTGCCAGTTCCTGTCTCCGCAGCTCCTGGCCCTATTCCACTCCCCAGTTCCCTTTCAATTCTTAGTTCTTCTCTACTCCCAGGTTCCCGCTCCACTTTTTGTTGTCTTTTTCTGTTTTTCCTTTTTACTGTTCGTTTATGTCTAATTACTGTAATTGCATGTTAGTTAGTTAGACTTAGAACTTTGCATGTTAGGTTAGATAGAAATAATTGCGGTTAGGTAGCTAGGGCTGGATAGAGGATTCTAGGCCTGATAAGTGCTCCGTATGTGCTTACTTGCTGTCTGTTTATTTGGAAGTTGTATGCTGCTTTTGGACTGTTCTTATGCATTTCTTGTTGCCTGAACACTATACCTCTGTGGCTATACGTACTTGATGTTGTTTCTATGCTAATTGTGATAATTTGCTATCCGGGAACGTCCAATTTTAAGCCGGAATGCTGCCCGATTTTCAAGGAAAATAGTTCATTTTGGTCTTTAATTCAATTTTGGGCAAAATTCCGTTTCCTTTTTAACTTCCCGGATTTGCATTATTCATTGTGAACATGAACCACAATCTTTTTTTTTTAAATTGCGCAAACATGTCATCATCTTCCTAACCTACTTTTCTAACTCACTAACTTCTTTAACCAATTATCTTCCACCCCTCTTTAACATTCTTTAACCATTCTTTTACACTTTGATGACATTATTGCCTTTTAAATAAATAATGCTGTCCTAATAAGGATTACAGTTTTTGGTTCATTTGTTCACCTATGGTTACTTGTTCACTTTTGCATATTCGTTGCAACATCATGATTATTCTTTGATAATGGTATCCTGAACATGCCTTCTTTGCTACATGCTACATGTTTTATATATTCTATCATATTTTTTTCAGGATGTCGGATAAAGGCAAAGCCATAGCCACTGCCTCCAAGAAGAGAAAACACTCTACCCCCTCCATTTCTTCCATCTACAAGCATTATGCTAAGAACCCATTGAATGATGAGGAAAAAGAAAACCAGTTATTGCCTTCCACCAACCCGGACAAATTCCCCAACCTATACTGTGAGCTCCGGTTTTCTAGATATCGAACCACAAAGCTAAACATTGAGAAGAAGTTACTTCTACCTAATGATGTGAGACGGTCCATTACCGGTCGGATCCTTGATTTGGGCATTGACTTTGTTGACCGGGAATTGGGTGATATCAACATATCTTGGGTGAAGGAATTCTACTGCAACTTCTTCCACCCAACTTTGGATTCGGTTCAGGTGAGGGGTAGGGAGATTATGATTACTGAGACTGCGATTGAGGAGGCGCTACAGTGTCGGCATGTCCCGGATGAGCTGTGTGCCCATCAGCAGGCTGATTTGGCCATACACAGCATGACCTTCGATTATGAGGCACTCCGGACTGTTATTGGGTTACCAGATGCCACATGGGTTATGGATGCCAACAACACCAAGCCGAAAGGGATGCTCTTTACTCATCTGACTCGTGAGGCCAAGACTTGGCAGATGATATTCGCTTGCTATGTCCTTCCCACCACCCACTTCTCTGAGATTCCTATGGAGATGCTTCTACTGATTGGGTGTGTGATGGAAGGGAAGGAGGTCTCTTTCCCTAGGCTTATCCGACAGTGTATGTGGCGGGCGCATATTCGTGGCCTACTCCCATTTCCTACCTTGGTCATGAGTATGGCGGCCCTAGCTGAGGTCCCATGGCTGGACGATGATGTGCGACCACCACCCCCTGATGCTGATGACAGGGAGGTTACTATCCCCTGGGGTGGTTGGGTGCACGAGAGGCCACCTGCGAGACGCCGCTCTCGGGCTAGAGCTGTCATTGGGACACCCTCACCATCAGCCCCTACAGCTGCCCCATCATCCTCTACAGCTGCAGCTCCTTCTTCATCTACTAATTCTACAGCTGCCCCTGAGCCTACTTATCTCCTGGTTCAGCGTCTATTCCGATTCCTAGAGCGCGAGCGACGCCATGTTAGACGCCGTTTAGATCGGATGGACCAGGCACTTATCTCTTTGGGTGCTGAGCTACCTCCGCTCCCCGACTCTCCGGCCTCCGATGAGCAGGATCATCAGGAGGAGGATGCGGAGGCACCGATTCAGCAGGATGCCCCTGACACCACAGAGCAGCCACTGACTCAGGAGGAGCCGGTCCCACAGTCACAGTCAGAGCCAGAGCCTATCGTTGTTGACGATTAGATTTTTGACGGTTTAGAATTTCACAAATGAATTCTCGTTGCAAGTATAGTTTCTAAACCAACAATAATCCAATCGTCAAAATGGCGCCGTTGCCGGGGAATTGCAATGGTGTCGTGTTATTGGTTATTGTATATATGTGAATATTGTAAATATGTTTGCTTTTTGCTTCTTTGTTAGTTTTTAGTTTGCTCTCTTTATTTGTTACTATTTTTTATTTTTGCCCTCTCTCGCTATCATGAATTCTCATTTTGGCTATGAGTGTGATTACAACTATGTTGTAGGTGATGAGAACTTCAATGAAGAGATGCATCAAGGATGGGACAATCAAAGGTGGGAGGAGCCATATGCATATGATCAATTTTCATGGCAACAACCTCCACCAATGCACTATGAAGAAGAGCCATTTTTTTATGCATGTCAATCCAATGGCTATGGTGAATCTCCTTGTGACTTTCAAGAGCCACCACCATATGCTTATGAACCCCCTCCTCAACATGGCCCCCAACCACACTCACAAGCCTCTTTTCACCAACCACCTTCATATGATCCTAATCCATATCCACCATTCCAACAACCATATGAGCCATATGCACCACACATAGAACCACCACCATCCCAACATCAACATTTTCAAGAGCCACCCCCTCCATATTATTACCAAGATGAACCACCTCCAATATACGAAAATTTTCAACCACAAGATGAATACTACTTTCCACCACAACCTCCCATGGAAGAATACTCATATCCATTGATCCAAGAGCCACATGATCCTAATCATATTATCCAAGAGGAACAAGAGTCAAAGGATCATCTCAAGGAAGTATTGGATCAATTTCAAGTAACCATGGAGTGTGTTGTGCAACAAGTGGAAAGAATGGAAAACATTGAACCACCACAACTCTACCAAGAAGAACCACCTTCCTACTATGAACCCTTCCCCCAAAATAATGAATCCTTCCTACCACCCCAATCTCTAATGGATGAAACCCTTAGTGTTCTTGTTCAAGGGCAAGAAGAGATGAAAAGGGATGTGCAAAATTTTATGGCCGCCTTGGATGCGGTAGCAAATCAATTAGCCTCCCAATGCTTGAACACTCAAGGAACTCCCACGGCTACATGTGGAGAATCAAATGAAGAACATAGCATGAAGGAGAGATTGGAAACTCCGGTGGGAAATGAAGGAAGTTGCTTTTTATTGGAACAATTGGAGGAAGCTTTAATTGTTGAAGACAAGGAAGAAGTGGTAGAAGACTTAGGAGATGCGGAGCCTCCATGGGAACATAAAGTTGAAGAAAACCCCTCCAAGATGATTGAAATTGATGCTAGGGAGGAAAGTGCACACCTTCCAAGGCATATTCCATATGAAGACTTGGATGGGATAGAGAAAGCATTGAGTTCCCTTGGTGATGAAGATCAAGCATCAAGTCTTAGTGGTGAAGAATCCTTTGAGCATGAAGAACCTTCTCCGGTTGGATTTGAAAGCGTTGAGGAGGTAAATTTTTCTCACCCTCCCTATTATGATTTGAGTAAAGGAAAAGGTTTAGATAAAATTATTGAACAAAGGATTGAGATTAAGAGATCTTGTGAAGAGGTAGAAGTCCCTAGAAATAGAAGAACGAGGGTTGGCTATGCTTTGCCAAGATCTTTGGAAGCATCTTTGCCTAGGTTGCCATCTACACCTTCATTTGAGTGGGTGAAATTCATTTCTATTAGCTTTATTATCCCACTTGAATATGGTTTGCTTGAAACGGATGGCCAACTTAGGGAAGTTTGTGGGATGAAGCGTAAGCGAAAAAGGTTTTGTGGTGGGCGTTGCAAACCAAGGCTCATTATGGTTGATGCATCAAACATGAGATATAAAGGATGGAGTAGTGCTCAAATAGATGGGTCTAGAAGGATTGTTGGGCACTTCATAGAGAATTCACCTTACTCACCACCCGGGTGGACCAATAATGATGATCAACTTCAAAACGGGTGTGAAGATAAAGTGTGGGACCCCGGATCACAAGAAGAGGATCAACTTTGGGAGCCCCAAGCTTGTGAAGAACTCCATCAACACTTGGCTCAATCCATGAGAAATCTTGGGGCACAATGGAGAACCAAGCATTGGTGGGAGTTCCAAGATGAATACAAGCACAAGCCACCTTGAAAAGAAGCTCCCCATAAGTCTAACTTAAGGACAATAAATAAAAGTGCTTGGTGGGAGACACCCCACCATGGTAAACTCTTTCCATACTCTTTTAGTTTGTTAATAAGTGAATTGAGTTGCCATTATAGGTAGATTCTCATTTTCATTTTTATCTTTTGTAAATATTAGTAGAATTAGTTTAATTTCTTGTTTTTATTGTTTTATCAAGTTTAGTTAGTAGTATAGTATGTTGAATAAGGTTCTAGGGCATTTTGGTAGCTGTTTGGAGGATTGAAAGGCTTGGATTGGTGTAAGAACTTAGAAAAATATTTTTTGAAAAACAGAACACCATCCACGCGTGCGCGCACATGACGCGTACGCACACCTGAGCATTTTTCGACCATCCACGCGGACGCGCACTATACGCGTACGCGTGGATGCAAAAATTCTACCTTCAGCCAAAAACCCGAGAGTTAGGCCTGCACTATGCAACATTGGGCCTAAGGCACAAGCCTATGCACGCGTGCGCGCACCTGGCGCGTACGCGCAAATGATCTTAAATTCGCAATGCGCGCGCACGCACACTGTGCGCGCGCGCGTCGATTGCACAATCTGCACCCCCGATACTTTTACCCGAGAGTTGTGCCAGACTTGGGCCGACACTATGCCTCCGGCCTAACTCGATGCACGCGTGCGCGCACCTGGCGCGTACGCGTCCTTCAACTAATATGCACATCGACGCGTAAGCACGCATGACGCGCACGCGTCGGTAAAAAAAAAAAAAGAAAAGAGTTTTTTCTCCCCTTCCATTTTCTTTTGCTTATCACATTCGCATACTTCTACTCTTCCCATTTTCATTTAGTTTTTGTAGTATGTTTTCATTTTTTTTAGTCATTTTCAATAATGGTGTTAGATTCTTACACTCAATTGTTGAGAAATTCTTGCATTATTTTGGTGCTTCTTGACTTGTTTGATATTGTTGGGTGATGAAACTTTTAAATCAATGCTTCATCTTGTATGACTCTTATGTCTTTGTGCATTGATATGACCTCATATTGTCTTTCATGACCCACTTCTTCTTATGTGAACTTGATGTGCCATACACTCTTCATGTTTTGACCTTACTCTTGCATCAAGTATCATTGATATGCCATTTTCTCTTATTGTTTCCTCCTCTACATGTTGTAGCTACCATGTAGTAGAGTACCATCCCTTTATTTGGCATTAGCCCCCTCCTATGTTCTACTTGTTTTAATATCTTTGTTGTAGGCCTAATTGTCATTCTTCTTTCCTCCCCTTTTAGGTTGGCCACCAAGGAGGGCGAAATAAATAGCTTTAAATGGGGCAACAAACAAGTCATCCGCACAACCTTTTGAAGGAGCTCATCAATTGCAACAACCCGTCCACCCTGCTCTTCTTTGTATGCACCGAGGACGGTGCAGACTTTTAAGTGTGGGGAGGTCGTCCGACCAATCGGCGATTTTGGGTGACAAACTTCTAATCCCAACACTTTTGCATTTCATTTTAGGTTTTTAGGATTCTTATTGCATATATATACACAATAAGCTTAGTCAAAATAATGAAAATTTTCAAGATTTCTATCTATAGGGCACCTTAATTGATTTGAGTAAAAACTTTTCATAGAACTTGCCTGAAATATATATATATATATATATATATATATATATATATATATATATATATATATATATATATATATATATATATATATATATATATATATTGTGGATCATGTTTTTGAGCTAAGAACACAAGCAAGTGAGATTTGAGCCTAATGGCGTGGTTACATCTTATAACCACTTATTTTCCTTCTTGTGGGCATTATTCTCTTTCTATGATTGTAATCTTTGATTTGTTTGATTCTTTATGTCCATTATTTTGTGTATTCATGCATTTATATGATTAAGGTCATCATTTCATTGAGCTTACTTACCCAAATAGCCTTACCTTTTATATTCCTTTGTTAGCCAATTTGAGCCTACGATTAGCCCGCTTGTTCTTAATTTTAGCACATTACAAGCCTTAAAGCGAAAAAACAATAAATGTCCTTATTTGGATCTTTGATTAGCTTAGGCTAAGAGTGTGTGAGTATCATTCAAGTGTGGGAACCTTGGGACATTGGGTGAATAAAAGGGTAGTTTTGTATTTTTATTGAAATTATTGGGAATTGGGTACATACTCATGTATTGATCAAATGTAAAACCTTATGCATTGATATTCTTGTATATAAAAAAAAGGGAAAATGAGAAAAAGAAAAAAGAAAAGAAAAAAATAATATGGAAAAAAATAATTGCTTTGGATACTTTTATTGCTTATTTTGGATTTTAGATATTTTGATGCTTTTTGGATATTTTTTAGATGTTTTGGATGATAGATTCCATACTTTTAGTTGGATTCTTCTTCATACATTTTGTTTATCTTTGTTTTTAGTTTGTAGTTGTGATTAGAAATCATACTTTGAATTGCAAATACTTAGTCACCCTTTTTGCATAATATATTGGTTTTAAGTGAAAAAAGAAAGGGTGAACTAAGAAAATTTTTGAACCTTTCAATCACAACAATGCTTAGTCAAACATTGAGACTTTTCAAGAAGTTTAAATATAGGGCATTAACCCAATTGGTTGAAAGAAAATTTTTGGTGAAACTTGCTTGAATTTAATACCTTGTGAAGCATGTATTGAACTAAGAACACAAGCTTGTGAGACTTGAGCCTATTGATGTGGTTACATTTTATAACCACTTATTTTCCATTCTTGTGTGAAATTGCTCTCTTTTTATGATTGTGATCCTTGATTTGCTTGATTCTATATATCCATTTATTTCTTGTATTTATGCATTTATGTGATTGAGGCCATCACTTCATTAGCCACTTACCCAAATGGCCAACCCTTTTGTATTCCTTTGTTAGCCAATTTTGAGCCTATGCTTAACCAACTTATTCTCAATTTAGCTCATTACAAGCCCAAGGCGGAAAAACCAATGAAAAGTCCTTGTTTGGATCTTTGATTAGCCTAGGCTAGTGAGAGTGCTTTTTATTCAAGTTGGTGAGGCTTGGGAACATTGGATAGGATAAAAGGGGTGGTACATTTTCATGTTTAGGAATTGGGTACATATTCATGTATTGATTAAATGAAAAGACCTTATGCATTGATGTTCTTGTATGTAGTGTGAAAGAAGAAAAAGAAAAAGAAAAAAAAAGGTATATAAAGAAAAGAAAAATGAATGAAAAAAAAAATAAAGAAAAAAAATATGATGATGAAAAAAAAATATATAAGAAAGAGGGGACAAAATGTCCCAAAGTGAAGTCAATAAAAGGAATCAATGCATAGGTGTTATGAATCAAATAAGAATGCATGAGTATGTAAGAAAAAGTGAAGAATGGGTAGTTAGAGTAGTTTGAACTTGTATAGGTCATTATATAGTTAGGTGGGGAAGTCTATGCTAATCAAAGATTCAAATCCTAGCTTACTTAACCATAAATGATCCCACCTTGACCCTAATCCCATTACAACCTAAATGAAAGACCTCATGATGAATGTATGCATGCATTGAATAAGTGTTGATTGTTAGAAGAAAATCAAATTTTGGAAAACATGATTAGAAGAGAATTGAGTGAATTAACCCTTAAACACTTGAGTGAATAGAGCGGATACACATCCGGTGAGGGTTCAAAAGTTCAATCACATGTATTCACCCATATTATCTATATTCTTGCAAGTTGAACTCCTTTTGATAATTCAATACAATTGTGGTTTGGACTTAATTCCTATTGCCTAGCTCTTGTACTTACACATGTTCTTGGGAGTTGATTTGTTTGAACTAAGCATTTCCAATTGCTTTAGGTAGTTGCATTTAGATAGGATTCACATAGTTTAGTTACATTCAAATAAATGTCATAACCCTTAGTTCCTTCTTATTTTAGCATGAGGACATGCTAATGCTTAAGTGTGGGGAGGTTGACAAACCCCAATTTGAGGCTTTGTCTTGTATTGAATTTAGAGTATTTTGATAACCTTTTGTCACATTTAGCCTATAAATTAGCATGGTTTTGTTATCTCTCCCGTATTTGTGCCTAAGTGTAAAAACATGTTTTTTAAGCCTTATCTTGATGAATTCTATTTCCTCTTTTGATTCCATAAGATGCCTTGATGTGTTTGTTAGTAATCTCAGGATGAAATAGGCTAGGCATGGATCAAAGGAAGCAAGGAAGGAAGCATACAAGTGGAGAGAAGCATAAAAAGCCAAAGAATTGAATCCGGCCAAGCACGCGTACGCGCACAAGGCGCTCGCGCGCACATCGCAGAATTAGCCAGGGACGCGCACGCGTACCATGCGCGCACGCGCCGATGATTGCACATGACTTCATTAAGGCAACACGTGCCTGGCGATTTTTGGAAGGTTTCAGCAACCAACTTTGGCACCAAAATGCATATAGAGCCAAGGATTGAAGGGGGATTGACATGACATACATGACATTAACACATTCACATCCATAGACTAATTAGAGATCATTAGTTTAGTAGTTAGAGATAGTTTCTAGAGAGAGAAGCTCTCACTTCTCTCTAGAATTAGGATTAGGTTTAGGTTAATCTCTCCTCTTAGGTCTAGGTTTAATTCATGCTTTGATTTACTTTTCCCTTATCAATTCTTACTCTTCTCTTCTCTCTCTCTCTAGTTATGTACTTTAATTCTTGCAATTCTTCATTTTGTTGTGGATCTAGTGTTGTTCTTTTGTTTTCTTTCAATAATGCAATTTGAGGTAATTCATGATAATTGTGAGTTCCTTGATTGTTGTTGTTAATTCTTTGTATTCAATTGTTGTTAGAATTCTTTCTTGTTGTGATTTACTATACTTTCCTTTTGTGCCTTCCAAGTGTTTGATGAAATGCTTGGAAGAATGTTAGACTAGAATTTTATGTTCTTGGCTTGAGAAGGTAACTTAGGATTTCTTGAGTCACTAGTGTCCAATTGATTGCTAGTTGATAGCCATTAACTCCAGCCTTCATTAATCCAATTAGTGGAAATCTAGGACTTATGGACTAGGATTGATGTAACTCACTTGACTTTCCTTTGTTAATTGATTTAAGGATGACTAAGTGGGATTAATCCTTGCAACTACCATACTTGTGGCTAGTGATAATGATGAAGACCCTTGACAACCAAATCTTGCCAAGACCATTTTGTTAATAAAGTTTTCTTACCATTTACTATTCATGTTTCTCATCTAAAACCCCAAAATAACTCACCACCAATAACAAGACACTTTATTGTAAATCCTAGGGAGAACGACCCGAGGTTTGAATACTTCGGTTTATAAATTTTAGGGGTTTGTACTAGTGACAAACAACTTTTTGTATGAAAGGATTATTGATTGGTTTAGAAACTATACTTGCAACGAGAATTCATTTGTAAAATTCTATACCATCAAAAATCCAATCGTCAATAGGCTATCAAAACAATGAATGATTCAATTTCAAATCAGTTGAATGAGAGCGATTTGGATTATTCTTCTGAACCGAATCAAGCGGACAATATTTTTATTATTGAATTGAATTGAATGCAATTGCTAAATTCTAGACGCAGGTGTTCTGATTTGGATTGAATTGAATTGAATTGAATGGAATGCAATCTCTGAATTCTAGATGCAGGTCTATCGAATTTGATTTTATATATATACAATGTTCGAATTTGAATTTATATAATGGATAATGTTCCATTTATTTAGTACTATACAATGGTTTCACTTTAATAACATGTTCGATTTATTATGTAGACAGTTGTTCGAATTTGAAGGGATAATGTTTCGTTTATTTTGTACTATACAATTATTTTGCTTTAATAATGTATTTGGTTCTTTAGCAGACAGTTGTTCGAATTTGAATTTATGTAATGGTCAATGTTCCGTTCATTTAGTACTATACAATGATTTCATTTTAATAATGTGCTTTATTCATTATGCAGACCAAGTGTGTTGTGGATGAACAATTTGTCCCAAAGGTTGGTATAATTTTCATGACACTATAAGAAGTTGGAAAGTTATACAAAAATTATTCCAAATTTGCTGATTTTTCATTTGTACATTTTGATAATATATGATTTATTGTCTTTTGCAGTTGAACCTTTTAGACGGTGGATCAATGCTTCACTCAAACTCCAGTCTTTACGATGCACATGATATGAATTATCCCAGAGAGGATTATAGGAGTTTCAATTTTTATTAACATAAATTTTCATTCATGTATGAGCAATTTTTGGTTCATTAAAATTATAGGAGGGTTAATTTTTGATTGATGTTAATCTTTATTGAATAGTCACTTTTTTATTTTTGAAATTAGCTTTCTGAAATTTTTTATTGAATAGTCGCTTCTTTGTTTATTGAATAGTCATTTTATTTTGTTATGTCAAAGAGTTTAGGTGTTTCTGAAATTGAATACTTAATAATGTATTCGGTTCTTTAGCAGACAGTTGTTCGAATTTGAATTTATGTAATGGTCAATGTTCCGTTCATTTAATACTATACAATGATTTCATTTTAATAATGTGTTCTATTCATTGTGCAGACCAAGTGTGTTGTGGATAAACAATTTATCCCAAAGGTTGGTATAATTTTCATGACACTATAAGAAGTTGGAAAGTTCTACAAAATTATTCTAAACTTGCCGGTTTTTTCATTTGTGCATTTTGATAATATATGATTTATTTTGTCTTTTGCAGTTGAACCTTTTCGACGGTGGATCAATGCTTCAGTCAAACTCCAGTCTTTACAATGCACATGATATGAATTATCCCAGCGAAGATTATAGGAGTTTCAATTTTTATTAACATAAATTTTCATTCTTGTATGAGCAATTTTTGGTTCATTGAAATGATAGGAGGGTTAATTTTTTATTGATGTTAATCTTTATTGAATAATCACTTTTTTGTTTTTGAAATTAGCTTTCTGAAATTCTTTATTGAATAGTCACTTCTTTGTTTATTGAATAGTCATTTTATTTTATTATGTCAAAAGGTTTAGGTGTTTCTGAAATTGATACTGATATAAACATTTTTTCCAAATTAGCTTTCTGCAATAGTGATATATGCACTTTTTCGGTTCATTTGGTCTATTATTTTTGGTTTATTTGTGCTTTTGGAATTCTTAATGTTTGATATATAAACATTAACGTTTACATTAATATTCATATATATACATTAAAGAAGAAGTGTTTGTTTTTTTAAACAAGTTAAACAAATTAGTGCTAATTACAACGAGTAAAGAAAACTACACCTATTTATTATCTATATCGCCAGATGTGAATTTACAAAAAGAACTTGAGAAAGCAGCAGGTGACTTGAGGAGTCTTATGATTTCAGATGCATGAATCACTCTGTTTCTATTTTGTTAATCTTGTTCGTTGACCATTGAACTTGATATATTCTGCTTCAACTCCCTCTCCATCCTCCATTAAGGATTCTGCCCCAGTATAAACCTTCATCTGGGATATTATTAATCCTTGACAAGGATATAAAAAATAAATCAGGCATAAGGAGTGATTGAATAAAACGTGATAAACATTCAATCAGCGAGAAAAATATTTTCTGCATGCAAATGAACTCAAGTGAATCTAAATCACCAACTCCAATGAACCGAATTCCTTTCATGTTTGAATAAAACGTGATAAACATTCAATCAGTAAGAAAAATATTTCTGCATGCAAAAGAACTTAACTGAACACTTAACAATCAAGTAAATGTAAATCACCAACTCCAATGAACTGAACTCCATTTATATTTGAATAAAACATGATAAACATTCAATCAGTAAGAAAAATATTTCTGCATGCAAAAGAACTCTACTAAACACTTAACAATCAAGTGAATCTAAATCACCAACTCTAATGAACCAAACTCCTTTCATATTTGAATAAAATGTGATAAACATATTTCCATTCGTAAATCACCAACTCTAAAATATTTTTGTATGCAAATGAACTCAAATGAACACTTAACAATCAAGTGAATGTAAATCACCAACTACATTGAACCGAGTTATATATCACAGAAAGCAAATAACAACACATGTCCATGCGTATACCCTATTTATGGAGAAAAATGGAATAAAAATAAGTTGATCTACTAAATGCACCAACTCAATTCACTAAACTTTAAATCGAACAAGGAGAAACACGAGTTTTGCGCAAAATTAAATAAACATAATAACAATAGTTTTTCTCATACTTTGGGAATCTCTATTCTTGTTTTTGTTTGTTTTTTCTTCTTTTTTTCAAAAGTTTGATGCGATTCTGGAGTAGTAGCAGTTTCCGCAGAGAACACGAACGAGGTTTGAGAGATTTTGAGAGAAATTTAAAAATTTTCAGTAATGGTTTCGACAGTAAAAAATGAACGTTGTTTCATATTTAAGTGCGAATGGTAACGTTGGGGGGAAGGGAGTTCGCGCGTGTATACACGTTTCATTTAATAAGATTGAAATTTTTTTTATTTTGAAGCTGCTTAGATGGACTTAGTTAAAAAATTACTTGGATGTATAGTCCAACTGCCAAAAAATATTAATAATCACAATAAGTTGATATATAATTAATCACCTAATCAACTTGGGTTGGTCGAGTGGTCAGCTCACTCGTCCGCTTAAGCAAGTGTCAGGAGTTCGAACTCCGCCTTGTGCATGTAGCAATCCATTGGCCAGCGACATACCCTTAAATGGAGCTTATATCTGCGGCGGATTAATCTTTAACCTGTCGGGTTGGGGGATACGTTTAGATAAACCAAAAAAAAAAAAAAAATTAATCACCTACATCTACATATAAGCATTTACACTTTCACCGCTCTATGTTGCAATCCAAGTTGCAAGCTTTTGTTTGCAATCACCCTCTTCTCTGGTTTTCTTCAATTACCTTTTCTTCTTTTAATTCAATTTAATTTTTAGAAGTTGAATTTTTTAATAATCATCAACGTCGTTACCGTATTTATCTTAACGATTAATTCAATCTCATATTAATATTGTTATTCTTCTCTCTCTCTCTCTCTCTCTCTCTCTCTCTCTCTCTCTCTCTGTGGCTCTTTCTCAGAAGAAGCAATTTCGGCGAAGAACAACAAAGAAGAAGAAAGCGTTGGCTTTAAAAATCAACACACAATATTGGCTTCTCTTTTGTTTTCCCTTTTTCGTTCATATAAAAACTGGGTCTTCGACTTTCTCTCGAAGACCGATTAAGAACTGCAAACTAGGTACTTCAACCTGAGAATGAAACGACAATTGAAACTTGCGTTTTGAGTATTCGAAAACTTCCATGATTGTGTTCTTCCACTGATCGTGTTCTTCTTGCTCTCATTGTGTATTTGTGTTCGTCTGATGATTGATAAAATTGTTTGGTTTGGCTTCTATGGTTAAATTTTTGTTTGTGTTTTTGTCTTTCATGTACATGTGAATCTGTTGTTTTGGTCTTAGGTTTCTGGTTTTTGTCAAATTTTGAATCGATTTAATTGTTTGTTGCTAATGCGATTTACATGGTGAGAAACAAGGTGGCTTGTGATGTTTTAATGTTCGTAAAAGTGCATCATCAACACCGATAGCTAAACCAATTGCACCATCACCACTTTTTCTTTTGCTAAAAATTAATCATCCTACTTTTTGATTGATTGTTTTTAAGAATTTTGGATGAGTACTTCAGGCCACTTGTGCTATCTATAATTGAATGAAGCTGTGAAAACAGCAAGATTTTGTTTGTTCTTGATTGGATTTATGAACCAACAATATAGTTTTCTCTCTGACATGATGCAATAAATGTGTTTACTAACGATTCAGACTTAATTTCACTAATTATGGTTTAAGAATTTATGGAGATCAATGAAATTGATATGATTATTGTGTATTACATTGCAGAGGATTCTGATTCCATTGGGAATAATAGCAACTAATGGAAAGTCGAGGGCAAAAGCGTCCAGAAATGGTGGATGAACTTCCTGCGGATAAGCGGGCATGCAGTTCACTGGATTTTAGACCTAGTTCTTCAAATTCCTCAGTGCAAACCCATATGAATTCAACCCACTCGACATTGGAGGCCCATGATCATGACATGGACACTTCTTCGTCTGCATCGGCTTCAAGCCGATCAGAGGGAGAGCATGAGAAAGATTCGGCTTATGGTTCGTGTGACTCGGATGAAATGGATCAGCATCATAGTAGTCTCCGTGACTATCAGAGGCGGAGAATGTCAAGTGATCATGGGAAATTTAAAAGCATTATATCAAGCTTGAGTGGACAAACTGAACCTTCCGGTCAGTTAGCTGTACTTACTGAACTTTGTGAAGTTTTGTCGTTTTGTACAGAAGGTTCACTCTCCAGCATGACTTCGGACTTGTTATCACCGCTACTTGTAAAGCTGGCGAAGCATGAGAGCAATCCAGATATAATGTTGTTTGCTATAAGGGCCATCACTTATATATGTGATCTGTACCCTCGGTCAGCCGCTTTTCTTGTTCGCCATGATGCTGTTCCTGCATTATGTCAAAGATTGTTGGCTATTGAGTATCAAGATGTAGCTGAACAAGTAATTGTTTGTTTATTTGTTTCTCATTTGTAAAGTTTGCACCTTTTTTACTGTCATCATTTTTTTATAGAAGAAAGGAATATAAGGTTTATTGGTGTTGTATTTAATGTAGTGTCTCCAAGCATTGGAGAAAATTTCGCGAGAGCAACCACTTGCTTGCTTACAGGCTGGGGCGATCATGGCCGTCCTCAATTATATTGACTTCTTTTCGACGAGCATACAGGTAAGCCTTTTAACACAATGTGGCATGGTCTTCATGAGTGATGACCATTTACCCCCTTTTTTCCATAAATAAAATATGTATTTTATGATTTTAATTAATTAGAGGAGTGAAGATTTTTATTTTTTCTCATGATTTTCATTTCTCTTTTCTCCTGTCATCAGAGAGTGGCTCTGTGTACTGTGGTGAACATATGTAAGAAGCTTCCTTCAGAAAGCCCTTCACCTTTCATGGAGGCTGTCCCAATATTATGCAATCTTCTTCAGTATGAGGATAGGCAGGTACCAATGAATGGTCTTCAGAAATCAGAACATTGTCCTTTACTCTGACCAGATTGTTATATGTTGTGAGTTTCATCTTTCTATTATATTTACTGACTGGAAAATGTACTTCCTCAGCTGGTTGAAAATGTTGCTACCTGCTTGATTAAAATTGTGGAGCGAGTAGCTCAGTCCCCTGAAATGTTGGATGAACTTTGTCAACATGGATTGATTCAGCAGGTCACACATCTCTTAAGTATAAATGGGCGGACGACCCTATCTAAATTAATTTATAATGTAAGCAACTTTGAACATTCTTTTAATTTTTTAATATATTCTATGATTCTCCATTTTTTTCTTTATGAACTTTGATGTTATCTATTTGTTATTTTGCTTGCCAGGGACTGATAGGAATGCTTGTGAAACTTGCTTCTGGTTCAGTTTTAGCCTTCAGGACTTCATATGAGCTTAATATTAGCAGCATATTGAGAGATATATTAGCTACATCTGACCTCTCACATGGATTGCCAACATCACATGTAATTGTTGGACATTGTAATCAGGTTTGAGGCTTATATTTGGCTTTATTATTTTTTATCTTCTGCCGGTATATTGCACTATAGACCAATTAATTTGCTGTTCTCAAAATTGAAGATTTTGGCATATGCATTTGTAGTTTTTCCATTATTAATAATTAAATAATATACTTGTTTGATATGAAGCCCCTAAAGATATCCTTTCTCTTCTAAGAAGTGAGAAAATACTAATAATAACTACAAGAAAATGACCCAGATGCTGGCACACAGTGTAATCGCTTGCGGTCCAACATGCCTACAGTTTGTAAGAAAATTTAGTGTAAATTTTATCTAGAATGATGCAATTTGACAATTGGAAGTTTATTTTAGGCCAATTGATGGATCACTTTATGCTGTTTGAAAATTTTGTTATTCAAATTTCTTTTGATCATCTTCAATTCATGTAGTACCAAGCCTATGGAATATGGTATTGAATTTGCTATGATCCAACACTACTAAAAGCGCAGGTTGTTAAATACAGGCACTTGAATGGTTTTTCATCTGACAAATGTCCACGTTTCTTTTTTTTTTTGGTGGATGTATATTTTTCTAATATGTTTGGTGGGTTGTTACACTAGTATTTATTTTAATGGAAATACAGAAATACAATAGAACTGTA
The DNA here is from genome assembly GCF_014773155.1 of Arachis stenosperma. Classification (NCBI taxonomy): domain Eukaryota; kingdom Viridiplantae; phylum Streptophyta; class Magnoliopsida; order Fabales; family Fabaceae; genus Arachis; species Arachis stenosperma. The sequence goes on along the minus strand of NC_080378.1, from coordinate 52,870,756 downwards.
AAAGATAAAAGAGGAATTTCGAGAGTCCTCTTCTCTCCTAGCCTAGGCCTTTCCAAATCTTTTCCTACCTCTCACCTAATCAGCTCCTCCTTTTATTGCCTTCCCTCAAATTAATTATCATAATTAGCATTCGACTCCTACGATTACGCCTCCCTGATTCTCTCATCTGACTAATCCAATCATCAATTATTGTCACTTATGATTACACATTTCTCGTGCCCTATTATTCCTCCCTTTTATTTATTGCTTCTTCTAGAATAATGATAAGGTAAAGGGATTATTTTCTTCCCTTTTTTGGCTGCCTTTGCTGCTGCCTCAGCATTCTCTCTCTCTCTCTCTCTAGGGTATGTAACAATACCTTCCCCTTGAAGCATCACCTTGTCCGCAAGGTGGACGGAAGGAAAGGTTTCTTGAATTGCAGCTGTATGATGACAGTTGCAGCTCTTCCCGTTCAGGTTCCCCTGCATGGGCCTCTTGGTTAATCCCTACATCTCCTTCTGCCTCCTCTTCAGCATCTTCTCCTAGGAGTATGATTTGATAGTGCTTCATGGAGCACCTATGATCAGGTCCCCACTTCTCTCCACATCTGGAGCACAACCCTTTCCTCTGTCTCTCTGCCCACTCTTCGTTCGAGAGCCGCCGTGTGCCACTGTTACGAGTCATCTGCGAATGAGAAGCCCTGCTGCCTCCGTTCGAACTGGTGGTAAGGCCTGTACGAGGAGTAGGGGTGCCTCTGTTTGTGTTGGATCCAATCTCGCCCCTCGATTCGCTGCTGCCGTGTGGGTGTTGTACTTCGCCAAACTAGAATTTTTGAAAAATCCAAATCTAGCTCACACCGAACTTGATCCGCCTGATCCGCTCCCTTCCGGCAACCCCTCCACCCTCTTGCCGTTAGGGTCAACCCCGGTCTCCTTTCATGCTTGATTTCTCCATTCAATAGCCGTGGCTCTATCCATTAAAGCTGGTAAATTATCGAACTGAGCCACCTCCAACTCTGCCTGAATTTCCTTTTTGAGTCCATTGGCAAAGATGCACATGAGAGCCTTTGTTCCCAGGTTTCTCTGCGTTCATGCTGCAGCCTCAAACTCTCGCCTATACTGAGCGACGTCCTCCACTTGTTTCACCTCTAGTAACGGAGCCATGGGGTTGAGAGCAGCTCCAGGTTGAAAACCTTTCAATAAGTCCTCCTTGAATCGTCTCCATGTCTGAAATGGTGTGTATTCTTCCAACCACTCCATCCATGCGAGAGCCTCTCCCTCCAAAGCAAGAGTGACAAAGTTCATCCTTTCTGCCAGAGCCACCTGGGTGACACGAAAATATCTTTCCATCTTCACCAGCCAGCCATTTGCATCATCTCCCGAGAAGATGGGAATGTCAAGCTTCCTAGTAGGCTCAAATCTCCTCTGCTCTGTTTCACCTTCGTTATTGTTGCCGCCTCTGCCTTCTGAACCTTCTCCATCTCCCCCATTTCTCCCTCCAGCCCCGTTTCGTCCCTGGTCATGGTGTTGCAAAAACATTTCCCTCACCTGTCTTAGCAGGTTGGTGGATAAGAGTTTAAACGATCGGTTTTGAGCTTCCAGCGAACGATTCTGGGCCTCCCTCATCTCCTCCATTTGCTTCTCCAAGACTTCCAACCTTGACTCCATGGCAGCTCGCATGGAAACCATGCACAGAACACCTAAGATCGGTGCTCTCATACCAGTTGTTACACTGGTATTTATTTTAATGGAAATACAGAAATACAATAGAACCGTAAAAGATAATAGAGGAATTTCGAGAGTCCTCTTCTCTCCTAGGCTTTTCCAAATCTTTTCCTACCTCTCACCTAATCAGCTCCTCCTTTTATTGCCTTCCCTCAAATTAATTATCATAATTAGGATTCAGCTCCTACGATTACGCCTCCCTGATTCTCTCATCTGACTAATCCAATCATCAATTATTGTCACTTATGATTACACATTTTCCTGCCCTATTATTCCTTCCTTTTCTTTATTGCTTCTTCTAGAATAATGATAAGGTAAAGGGATTATTTTCTTCCCTTTTTTGGCTGCCTTTGCTGCTGACTCAGCATTCTCTCTCTCTCTCTCTCCAGGGTATGTAACATGGGTCCAGTGAGTGATTCTCTAAAAGACCAGTTTCAATTGCTTGCATTGGTACATTGTTATTTTATAAGATGATCTAGTAATAGAATGATATAAATATTCTATTTATTCTCTGAGTTATATTATGCCTACGGCATAAAAGTTTTCAGAATTTAACTTACTAATTTTATAGGAATCTGTTATTGACATTTATTCAGTAAATTTTTTGGAAACATTGATGTATACATTATTAAAAAAATATTACATCAGATTAAAATTTCCAGGTTTGTTGACATTTATTCAGTAATTTTTTTTGGAAATATTGATACATACATGATTAAAAAATATTACATTAGATTAAAATTTCCAGGTTGTTTTTATCCACAATAAATAAGTAAACAAATTCTGTGTAGCATTTATTATGGGAAAGACTAGGAATCTTGCCATAGGTGGTTTGTTATTCGAGGAAAAAGTTTGTAAAAGACCCTAGTAAGCTTGTAGAAGGGAAGGGAAGATTTCTTTTTAATAGTCGAATCAATTCATGTTTGTATGATTTGTGAGCTTTCTCATAAATGACCTGTGAAACGTTTTTCTTATAAATTGCTGACCTGTTAGGTGTATGAAGTACTGAAATTGTTAAATGAACTTCTCCCTGGCATTACAAAAGATGAGAATGATCAACAAGTGCAAGACAAGGAATCCTTTCTAGCTAATCACCCAGATCTCCTCCAAAAACTAGGGACTGATGTGATTCCCATGTTGATCCAGGTTAGTTTTGTTTTCTTGTGAATAGTTAAAATTATTTTACTTTATTTAATTGCACTGCAATGATTCTTACTTCCTGAACAGGTGTTTAATTCTGGTGCGAGTTTATATGTTTGCCACGGATGTCTATCAGTTATGTACAAGATAATTACTCTGAGTAAATCTGATATGCTTGTTGAATTGCTTAAGAAATCCAGTATTTCAAGGTGAAGTAGACCTGTCTCATCCTTAGACTTGCAGTCAGAAATTGATTTTGTTAAAGGTACTGATTTTTCTCCTGCTTAATCTGGCAGTTTTTTGGCTGGAGTGTTCACTCGAAAGGATCACCATATGCTAATGTTAGCCTTACAAATTTCGGAGACCATCCTTCAGAACTTTTCAGATATTTTCTTAAAGTTGTTTATAAAGGAAGGTGTCTTTTTTGCTATTGATGCACTCTTAACACCAGAAAGATCTACGCAATTGATGTATCCAGTATATAGTGGGATTCAGTTGTCAGTGGATTCCAGTCAAAAGTTTACTTCTAGAGAAGCTCTGAGGTGCCTATGCTATGCATTTTCGACTAGCCAATCTCCTACTCCTTCAGAAGGTGGACACTGCAAACTTGACAAGGACTCTGTTCATAATCTTGCACAGAATATAAAAACAAAATACTTAGCACCGGAATTATATGATTCTGAGAAAGGATTGACTGATATTTTGCAGCAACTAAGAGCATACTCTAATGATTTATTGAGCATGTCTGCTGACAACAGTGTTTGTGCTCAGAATGAAGAGAAGGTTAACAGTATATTATTGTCTCAGATTATGGACAAGCTTACCGGCAAGGAACAGGTCTCTACTTTTGAGTTTATTGAGAGTGGAGTTGTGAGATCACTTGTCAATTATTTATCTCAGGGTCATTATGTGAGTGAAAATGATGGAAAAGGAATTGTTGGTGGTAACTATGCTGCCATAGAAAAACGATTCGAGGCCCTGGCAAGGGTATGTTTACAAGGTTCTCAACCTTTTTCTAGTGACACAGCCCTTCCAATATTAATCAGGAACCTGCAGAATGCATTGACTTCATTGGAGGCATTCCCCATTGTTCTAAGCAATGGACCAAAACTGAGACATTCATATGCTGCTGTTCCTAGTGGATGTTCCATTCCTTATCCTAGCCTGAAAGTTCGTTTTGTCAGGGCAGAGGGTGAGACTTGGCTGAATGACTGTACTGAAGATTTTCTTACAGTTGACCCTTTTTCTTCTTTGCATAGCATTGAAGGATATCTTTGGCCCAAGGTCAGCAAGAAAAGCAGAAAGCAAGAAAAATCAGTATCAAGCCACGTAGTGTTGCAACCAGAAAGTCCACCCCTTCAATCAACATCAAATGCAAGTTCCTGTCCAGCTGAAATTCCAGTAATTTTGGGGCCTGGTGACATGTCAACAGATCTCCCTGAAACACAGGTTGTATTTCTAACTAAGCTTATTGATTTATTACAATGCAGCCTACTTCTGTGTTTATTTATATAAAGTTGGTGATTGAGGCTTGTTTATTAATTAGCTCTCCTTTTTATGTTGTAACTATACTTGTTTTGAAGGGAGAACCAAAGTTATCACATCCGGATGAAACAGCCAAAGTGAATGCTGGAGAATCATCTTCCTCTGGAACTCAGGTTGTAATCATATTAGTTAGTTAATAATGCAAAACACTTTTGGTTATTTGCCCAAAAATAAGTTTAAAGTTGTACTAGACCATTGTTCTTTATTCATCTTCTAAAAGTATATCATTTTATGGATTAGTATATCATTCTTTAAAACCGAACATATTTACGTGTTATAAATTCTGATCACTGACGAGCACTTTGAGATTTTTTTAAAGATGGGTTAGTATTATTCTGGAGATTATATAATCCAACAAGTCATGCAATGTAAGTAACTTGGTCAATAATCCCAAGTAACAGGGAAATAGGAGATGTAAAGGATTCATGCCAGCTTGATAAAATTGAGTAGTAGTGTGGTTGTTCTCTATGATAGGAAAGTACCAATCAAGTTTAAAGGATACACTTTTACTGGATAACTATAAAACCTGAAAATATTATGTTACATTGACCACTGTGTGTTGGAAGGGGAAAGGAAGTTGCAGAGATGAAGATGCTGCAATAGATGAGTCAACACACTACACAGAACATAAACAAATATAAATGCATTAGAAAGGAAGTTGTGTAGTATATATAAAAAAATGGTAGAATTCCAAACTAGGTGATTGTATTATGTGATTATTAGACTTGTAAAAGCTACAATAGGAGGAGTGGATTAGATTGAGCGCATTCCAATAGGTGGGGATAGGGTAAGAGAAGGATTTGCTTGTGTACATACTATGTGCTATTCTCAAGTAAAGTTTAGTAGTTATGATGCTGTTATAAAAACTCTACCTCTAAATTCCAGAGTTTTAAATTTCTTTTTCATCTTGATTATGAATCTCTTTTATATGTTATTGTCTTTACTTACTAAATTTTTGTTCCCATATCCTAACAGGGATCTGTAGAGAAGGAACTGCAATCCAATGCAGAACCAGACTCAAAATTGGCAAGGCAGCATCTTGCATCTTGTAGCAACGAAGCTGCTCAAAAACTCAATTTTTACCTTGATGAACAGTATCTGGATCACCAATTGACTCTCTATCAGGCAATTCTTCACCAAATAGTAAAACAAAATGACTGTTCTTCTGGTTCAAAATTGTGGAGTCAAGTACATATAATAGCGTATAGAAAGGCTGTGGAATCCAAGGACATATTGCCTACAGAGTGTCTGCCTTCACCTCAGGATTTATCTCATGATGAAGTTTTAGCTTATTATCAGCAGACACCTTTCTTCTCAGACATCTTCTCTTGTGAACTTGTTTCCGATCTCCATAGGCCAAGTCCAACTTATGATGTTCTATTTCTTCTTAAATGCTTGGAGAGCATGAACAGATTCATGTTTCACCTTATGTCTCGTGAGAGAATTTGTGCTTTTGCTGAAGGGAAAGTTGATAACCTAGATAGCCTGAACATATCAGTTCCTAGTGTCCCACAAAATGACTTTGTGAGCAGTAAGTTGACAGAGAAGCTGGAAACACAGATGAGGGACTCTTTGGCTATCTGTCCTGGTAGTATGCCATCATGGTGTAATCAGTTAATAACTTCATGTCCTTTTCTGTTTAGTTTTGAGGCTAGATGCAAGTACTTCAAAATGAAAGCGTTTGGCCAGCCCCAGATCCAACCCCATATGTCTTACAACTCCTCTGGAGCAGAAAGTGACAGACGACCAAGTCTTGGTGGATTGCCTCGAAAGAAGATTTTAGTTTATCGTAACCGGATTCTTGAGTCTGCTGCTCAAATGATGGACCAACATGCGCGCAATAAAGTGGTTCTTGAAGTAGAATATGATGAAGAAGTGGGCACTGGCCTTGGACCAACATTGGAATTTTATACCTTGGTATGCCGTGAGCTACAGAAATCTGGGCTGGGCATGTGGAGAGATGATCCTTGTTCCTTTGCCCTCAAGTCAAATTTACAGGTTGAGGAAATGGGAATCAATTCTCTTTATGGATTGTTTCCTCGACCGTGGTCATCAACACTTGATACATCTAATGGCATACAGTTCTCCGAAGTAACTAAGAAGTTTTTCCTTTTAGGCCAAGTTATTGCTAAAGCACTTCAAGATGGAAGGGTCTTAGATCTCCACTTCTCTAAAGCCTTCTATAAACTTGTACTTGGAAAGGTAAGCAACTCTGGATGCAATTAATGAACCTCAAAGGAGCTCTCCACCCACCAACGAATAGCTAGATAGATAATGATGTTGCTTATTACTAACTAAGTTTCTCTATTTGCTTATGGATATGTCACTTTAGGAACTTTCTCTCTATGACATCCAGTCACTTGATCCGGGGCTTGGTAGGGTGTTGCAAGAGTTTCAAGCACTCATTAACCGGAAAAAATTCCTGGAATATTTCAATGGAGGGAATGAATTGGAATATGGATTAAGCTTCCGGGAGACCAGAATTGAGGATCTCTGTCTTGATTTCTCGCTTCCTGGGTATCCTGACATAGTTCTTGCTTCAGGGCATGATCACACCATGGTTAGACATGGCTCAGTATTTTTACAGTTCAAGTGTCTTCCATCCTTGCATTGGCAGAATACTAATGTCAAATATTCTTCTGTTGTAGGTAAACTTGACAAACCTGGAGAATTATGTTTCGCTTGTTGTCGATGCAACTGTGAGGTCTGGAATTTCAAGACAAGTGGAAGCTTTTAAATCTGGCTTTAACCAGGTATTGTACCACTGCTCACTCTGTCTTGATAATACTTGAATATTTTCTAGCTAGCTAGCTATTTATTGAATGCTCTACTGTTTAAAAAAAGAACCTTCTTCGTTGTGCATAGTTACTGTCACTATTTAAAAGCTGTAGTCAATTGCATCATAAAGAGAAGAAAAAATCTCGGGAGAATTGAGGATTTTTACATAATCAACCAAGTGTATCTGGCCCTGAAACAAACATACATAAATCCCTTAAATTAAGATTTTGTTTTAATCTCATCTAGTTCTCAAATTGGACTCATCTCATGATCTCATCTGATCATGAGACCTTAATTGTACAACAGTTTTCCCCCCTAATATATAGAGGTTTTACAATAGTTGGCAAACATGTTCGTAGAGTCATTGTACATAGCAGTAAAATTTCTTGCGTTGCTTTGTGTCTGAGGTTGGCTTCAATATTTTGTTATGCATACTTCAGTGCCCATATTCTCTTTATGATTTATAAATGCTAAAATAAACAGCAAATCAACAGTTAGAGCTTGGAGAGAGACGTCTGATGACAAGACTGCTTAATTGCTACCTTTATTTAATTTATTATATGAAGTCCAAAATAGGTTTTATGTCTTCTAATCCATTCTTTGTCTGTCTTCACTCTTCAGAGCAGGCAACCACTAACAGTGTACTGAATATTTTGGTTTTATTTAGGATACTGTTTAAAATTCATATTTTCAACTTCCAGGTTTTCTCTGTCGAACATCTTAAGATTTTTAATGAACAAGAGCTCGAGCGCATACTTTGTGGAGAGCATGATTGTTGGGCTGTATGTATTAATTTCTTTCTTGGTTCATGTTTAATTTTGCTCTGCCCTTATAAAAGCAATTCAAAGGGAAAAACTGAATTGAAATAATGTGTTGGTAGCAGATAAATGAGCTCGCTGATCACATTAAATTTGATCATGGATACACTGCTAGCAGTCCTCCCATTGTTAATGTAAGCACTTCCGCACTTTTGATTCCTTTTGATATTATGTTCTGATTTTCTTTCTTTTTTCCCTATTCTTTTCCTTTTGTTGAATCTCATAAACTGCCTAATTCTTTGGATTCAGTTGCTGGAAATTATCCAAGAGTTTGATCATGAACAGCGTCGATCCTTTTTGCAATTTGTGACTGGTGCACCACGGCTTCCTCCTGGAGGATTGGCATCTCTCAATCCAAAGTTAACCATTGTTCGAAAGGTGTGTAAAAACTGTACCGCTATTTTTCAGTATGCAGGTTTCACTCTCCACATGTTTTTTTGGTCTACTTACACCCTTTTGAGTATTTTCCTTGCAGCATTGTAGCAACCGAGCAGACTCGGACCTACCTAGTGTGATGACTTGTGCAAATTATCTTAAGCTACCTCCATACTCATCAAAAGTACCTTTCACTCTTTGAAACTCACAATAACAAACAAACATCAAATAAGTTTCTGCAAACGTTGTTATTACTTTTGAGCCTAACTTTTTTTTCCCCACACTCGATTCAATTTCAGGAAAGGATGAAAGAGAAGCTCTTGTATGCCATTACAGAGGGTCAAGGATCGTTCCACCTCTCATAAAATCCGTTATCTTGGGTTTGGATCTGGTACTTGGAATTCTGAAGCTGTAATTATTAGGTTAATTGGTAGTAATGTAGATAAAGGATCTCAATGAGTTACTTGCTGGCAGTGATCTCAATGAGCTTACTTTACTGGTAGTGGTGTGTCTCAATTAGTTTACTTGGACATGAAGGAGCTGCTGTGTTTCTTCACTGACTACAATTGTTGGGGGTGTGTACATAAAATGCCTGCTGATAGAGTTAGAATATGATTGACATGTGTCGCCTGTACAGAGATGGAGGGCACTTGTCATGGTCGGTTGGTTGGTTTCGTTGGTTATGCTTTGATATTTTAGTACAGTTTTATTATCATTTTTTTTTTTTGTACAGGAACCTTTATTATGGATAGACTTTTAAATGCAATGATAACAGCTTGCTATCTTTACTCTGGCTAGATTTGCTATTGTTCTGTTGATTCAGTTATTAGTGAAACTTGTTTCTGTCGTTTTTCTCTCCCCCTCTGTCGCCTCCCTTAAATTCCATTTGCAATTTTGGATTGGGAGAATCTTACTTTGGGGTGGGATCATGGGTAGATTACTTGAGCTTAAATGAAGATGTAGTTTAATTTTTGCTCACTTGTTGAGATTTAAGAATGTACCAGTATTGCTCATTTCTTTCATCTTAAGAGCCTCGTCCAGCACACTTATCATCTGAAGATTTTATATATGGTTTAATCAATGAGATTTAAATTAGGTTATATCTTTGTTTATTAGGTTGCTATGTAAAACTCTTGCATGAAAAAATTTATCCTCCTAGAATTTTATAACGTGGAAAATACACTATTTATATAAGTATGTTATAATATAACTAGCAGTTCAACAGGCACTATAGTATCTCTTCTGTCGTTTTTTTATTATTTTTAAAAGATTAATTTTCATAATTTTATTTTTAAAATTATAAATTTGATAAAATAATTTAAACATTAAGAATAAAAAATATTTAAAAATAAAAATAAAAATTTTATAAATTATTTAACTTTTAGAATGTATAAAATTTATAAATTTAAATTAAATAAGATATTAAACAAATTATGTTGTTATTATGTGTAATAAAATCAAAATAAAAAATTAAAAATATTATTTACAATTAACTATTTATAAATGTTATTAAGTTTATTTATTTATTTTTAATAATACTTAATTTAAAACAGAGATAAAAATTTATATTAAAAACACTCTTTATCTTTTTATATATAATTTTAATTGATAATTTTTGTTTTAATTTTATATTTAATCTTTTAAATTATTCTTAATTTTATTATTTTTTTTAAAATTATTAATTTATATTTTGTTATATCCCCTCATTATATCAAATACTATTTTTTTCTTACTATTATTCTCTATATACATACTTGCTCTATATACACAATGATAAAGTCGGCAATGCTGGCGGCAGAGATAAGGGGAGAGTGTAGGAGGGTTGTACCTGGAGACAAGGAGGGGATTAATTTGGGAGAGACGGTTAGACCCTTAAAGGTGTCCTTTAGAGATAAAGTGGTGGGCGCTAAGACGGCTAAGGCTTTCACATGGACAGAATCTCTTTTTGGAGATAGCATGGCTGTGGTGATTGGAAAGCAGGGGGATTTCACACCACCACGTGTAACTTTTTCGAAAAAAGTTAGGTCTTCTTTGATTGAACCATATATGGATGCAGTGGTTATTAAGGTGTTAGGAAAGCATTTCAGTTACACAGCGCTTCTCCACATGCTGAAGGCCATATGACGCCTCAAAGGTGGTTTTGAATTGTTAGATGTTGGGTTTGAATATTTCATGGTTAAGTTTGATCTCTTCGAAGATAGGAAAAGAGTGCTCTTAGGTGGTCCTTGGTTGATTGCGGGGTTTTATATAGCTGTAAAACCTTGGTCCTATGATTTCAGATCATGTGAGGCCTCTTTTGGATCCACCATGGTTTGGATCCGCATCTCTGGACTTCCTGTATGGTACTACCAGGAGGAGGCAATGATGCGCATAGCAGCGGCAGTAGGGAAGCCAATTAAAGTTGACTTAACTACAAAATCGGTAGAGAGAGGCAAGTTTGCGCGGACATGTGTCTAGATCGACCTCGGTACGGTGGTGATAAAGAAAATCATTGTTGATGATTATGAATATGAGGTAGAATACGAGAGTCTCCATCTTATTTGTGGGACGTGTTCATGCTATGGTCATGTAGCAAGGGAGTGCAAAAGTGCTTCTTCTTCCATTGATGAGGGTGTGGAAGTAACTGCTTTGAATGAGAATCATGGGAAGGAGTTGCCGGAAACCGACAAATTGTCGGAGATGAGGAATGTAACGGGCGGGTGATCAAAAATGGCAAGCTTTTGAATTTGGAAATAATAATGGCGAGGAGCAAAAGGATAGGGAAGGTTCGGATTCTTTGGAGACAATTTCTCATGCAAATCACGTTACTTTGGCAACAAGTGATGAAGAGGAGGGGTGGGCCAAGACGATTAAAAAAGAAAAAGGTAAATTGGGTTTAAAAAAGGGCGGAACCTTCATGTGGGCCATCTTTCAACAAGGCCCACAAAGCTAAGAAAGGAGTTACCTTGAAGGGCTTAATGAATTTGGGCCAAAATAAACAACTGCATGCACCAAAAGAAGATATTTTCAAGAAGGACAAAAGTGAAGATTTCTCTGCACTAACAAGCACGGAACAGAACCTGAAGAAGGGCGCAACCCCTCGAGTGTATACTTCTCGCTTCGGAACTAGTAGAAAAAGATTATGACTGGCGTCCCTCCAAGCATCCCCGGTGGACAATGACCGAGTTCATGTGGGGTCTAAGAATGGCGAGAAGCAAACTGAGGTGGAACAAAGAGATATTCAGATTTGGGTAAAGGCTGAGGATTAGAACTCCTTTTCTCTATTTTTTTTTATATTATTGTTTATGGATAGTCTTAATATAATAGTTTGGAACATTAGAGGTGCTTTTAACAAATTGGCATAGGTTCATTGCAAGGAGCTAGTGAGGAAATACCATCCTACCTTTTTTATTATTGTGAAAACACATTCACCTTTTCAGAATCTTAAAGTGTTTTGGAAGAGGCTGGATTTTTATTCTATTGGTATAGTGGAGGCTACAGGTCATAAAGGAGGTATTTGATTTCTCTCTTCTATTCCAAATATTCCTTGTAAGCTTATTAGTAATTTTAATCAATGTCTTACTTTTGAATTTTGCCGAGGAAATATAAATTGGAGATGCAATGCGGTGTATACTAATCCCCATTTTAATAGTAGAGTCTTGTTATGGGATCATCTTTTATCTTTGGGTACTTCTTTTGATGGTCCGTGGCTTGTGCTTGGAGATTTTAATGAAATTTTAAGAGAAGATGACGTCAGAGGTAGCTCCTTTTCTGTTCAAAGGGTCGAGATCTTTGCCTCTGTCCTAGAAGATTGTGGCTCACTTGACCTTCGTATGATTGGTAGGAGCTTCACTTGGTATAGAAGAATCCAAAATTATAGAGACATAATAAAAAAGTTGGACATGACTCTTATCAATAGTTCTTGTCTTTCATTGTTTCCAGAAGCTTATGCAGAAATTCTTAGTAGACTTCATTCAGACCCTGTCCAATCTTAGTGAGATGTGAATGATCTCCTCAACTCAAAGGTGCTCGTCCTTTTAGGTTCCAAGCTGCTTGGGCTACTCACCCAGCATATAGACAGGTTGTGCAGCAAAATTGGAGGCATGGGTCTTAGTGGATAGCTGAAAATCTTCACAAGCTACAAAAAGATTCTTTGGATTTTAATTCCAAGATTTTTGGTAATATTTTTATGAAAAAATAGAAAGCTAGAGAAGCAAATTGAATCCATCCAGAAGAGGCTTGAGTCGGTTGATTCTCTTTCTCTTAGAAACAAAGAAAAGGAGCTTATAGATAAGTATAATTGCATTCTTTTTCAAGAAGAAATCTTTTGGTTCCAAAAGTCCTAAGAACAGTGTGTGCGTTTTGGAGACAGGAATACAAATTTTTTTCACCTCTAATCTCTAAATCATAGGAAACATGATAAGATCAATGGGTTGTTTTTAAACGATGGTACTTGATCTATGGATCAAGATGCTCTTCAAAATGAAGCTATATCTTTCTACAAACAACTTTTTTGTTCAATAGAGGAAGTGGATTTGGATTGTCTTGGAGATAGTCGCTTACCCTGTTTAAGTGATGAAGCTGGTCAGAATCTCACTGCACCAGTAACACTAGCTGAGGTAAAAGAAGCTGATTTTGGTATGAATTCCTTCAAGGCTCCAAGCCCGGATGGTTTTCAAACTTTTTTCTTTAAAGAGTATTGGGAGATTTTTGGTTTGGATATTTGCAGGCTTGTTCAGAATGTCTTAACAAGTGGTTACATTGACCCTTCATTTATGGAAACCTCATAGTGCTTATCCCTAAAGTGGAGGTGCCTAATTACATGAAAGATTTCAGGCCGATTAGCCTATATAATGTGGTGTATAAGATGATCACCAAGGATTTGGTAAACCGACTCTGACCTTTTTGACATATATCATTGGACCTCTTCAAGGCGGTTTCATCCAAGGCAGGGGTGCACCAGAGAACATCATCATTGCTCAGGAGATTCTCCATTTCATGAAGAAAACAAAATTGTACAAAGGAACGTTGGCCTTTAAAATCGATTTAGAGAAGGCTTATGATAGGGTTGACTGGAGGTTTCTTGAACATTCCCTTAGGGGTTTTGGTTTCTCCACTACTACTATCAAACTAATCATGTCTTGTATCCAAACTTCTTCTCTCTCAATTCTTTGGAATGGCAGCAGGTTAGATAAGTTTGTCCCTAAGAGGGGTCTCCGGCAAGGAGATCCTATGTCCCCTTATTTGTTTGTTATCTGTATGGAGCGTTTAGCTTGCTATATTACTAATCACGTTGATATGGGTATATAGGATCCTGTGGCTGTTTCTAAAGGGGGACCTAGGGTCTCCAATCTTATGTTTGTTGATGATTTGCAGAAGCTGCAAAGCCAGGAAATTCCAAGTCCAAGTTCTCATGAATTCTCTCAACTTATTTTGCAAAATTTTTGGGATGAGAATTAATTTGGATAAATCCGAAGCTCTTTGCTCCAAGAATGTTTCTAATCAACAGAAAGAGATGTTTACCGGAGTTTCTATCATCAGATTCACCCAGGATCTTGGGAAGTATCTCGACATCAATCTTAATCACTCCAGGATGTCCAGAGTTTCCTTTAATAGTGTCGTGGATAAAATAAGGTGTCGGCTTGCTAATTGGAAAGGGCGTCTCTTGAATAGGGCCGAGCGACTCTGTTTGATTAATTCAGTAGTGGCCTCTTTACCAGTTTACCAAATGCAGGTTTTGTTCTTTCCTATCAATGTCACTAATAAGATATCTTTGTTAATGCACCGATTTCTTTGGAAGGGCCAGGTTGAAGGAAGGTATACGAGTCTTGTCAATTGGAGGACAGTAGTCACCCTGAAGAAGTTTGGTGGACTTGGGATTAGAGACCCTGCTTGCGCTAATATAGCACTGTTTGGCAAACTAGTCTGGCAGTTTTTTCAGTGTCCAGAGAAACTTTGGGTTCAAATGCTTGCTACGAAATATAAGAGCATATGCTTGTCCTCCTATAAGAATGCTTCCTATGTTTGGACAAGTATGGTGAAGGCTTATCAAGTTCTGAAAGAGGGTTTTTCTTGGCGTATTGGTTCTCTAAATGGTTCCTTTTGGTTTGATTCTTGGAGAAGAGAAGGTGTTGTTGCAAATGAGTTGCCATATGTCTACATCGCAGATACTGACCTTGCTATTGGTGACCTTTGGAGAGATGGTTGTTGTAATTTCAATGGAATTTACACTCCTATACCTAATATTTTGTCTCTAAATATAAATTCTTACAATCCTGATGTGGATTCTGGAGACATAACAGGTTGGAGATGGGATGCATCAAACTAAAAAATTTACTTTTGTAGTAGTGGTTACTTATGGCTTTGCAAGCATAAATATCCTAAGGAATTCAAATTTCTTGTTTGGCCTTGCCTCCATAATGCTCTTTCAACTGCTGTTTTTAGACATCATCATGGCTTTCTTCTTCTGATTTATGCCCACGTTGCTCTCTAACTCCAGAAACTATTCTTCATTGTTTGCGTGATTGTCCAAAAGTTAGTGTAATTTGGCAAACTTTAAAGCTTAATGATGTTCACGGTTCATCCTTTAAACAATGGATATCTGAATGAAAAAATGTCAATGCTACTCTTTTTTTCTCTGGTCTTTGATGGATTTGGAGAGACAGGAATAATGATATTTTCAATCCTATGAATTCTTGGCCTTTCAATAAAGTGCTATCATTAATCTCAGCATCTGATAAGGAATTAAAGTCTTTGTTCTCTAAGCTTAACGGTGTTCATTTATCTTGCCCGAGCTCATCTTGGTCTCCTCCTCTTAGGGGAATGTTTAAGATTAATAGTGATGCTAGTATCCATGGTAATTGTGCTGGCTTTGGCTGTATTATCCGAAATTCGGATGGTGCCTGGCAAGGTGGTTGTATTAGGGTTCTGCCGCTAGGATCGGTTCTTCATTGTGAGCTTTTTGCTATTTGGAGGGGATTACTTTTGGCTTGGGAGGCAGGGTACAGGCAGGTTTCTTGTGAGACAGACTATTTGAAAGCTTTTCTCCTAGTCCAAGACCGTTTTACTAACATTTAAAGTGTTGATCATGATTTGGTTTCTAAAATTTATGATATTTTGACTTCGAATTGGAGAGCTGATGTCAAGGTAATTCAAAGATCAGCCAACCATGTTGCGGATGCTTTGGCAAAGTTTGCAGTAGTGAATAATATCTCCCAAACAGAGTTGTTGGAGCCTTGGGATGAGCTTCGCATCTTACTTACAAAGGACGTAGCTGCTAGTTTTTAGGGAGCCTTCCTCTCCCTTTTGTTTCATTTGTTTTCTTTTCTTTCTTGTCTAGTCAAAAAAAAAAAAAAAAAAACCTGCCATTGTTTCATCGCCACTATTATATTACCTTGTTCTCCTTTTTCATTTTTTTTCTTCTCCTTCCATCTTCTCTTCATCTGATCGTTATTAATTATTACCAAGTATCATTATCGCAACTTTTAATCTTGTCTATCACTTTAATTTATAACCATCTTCTATTAATTTTTATGAGTTGTTGAAGTTTTACTAAAAGAATTATTAAGATATAAAGCATTTAAAAAATTTGCCCAAATTATCAAAATTTGATGTTAGTAATCCTTAAAAATAATATCAAAATATATTATTTTCAACTAAAAATATTAAAAAAATAGTACATAATTATAAGATTTTTAACCAATAATTATAAATTTAAGTCGCAGTTTAATATAGTACTTTGGGACAGAAGACAACCATTGCTGTTCACATTTGACTGCTACTATATAAGTTTCACATTTATTTTATTGTGCACATTAATTAAACTATACTTTATTATTTTATTTTACATGTTTTTAAATAATGCCATCATATTATAAGGATGAGATTAATTTTTATAATCTAATACGAATCTTCTTATTATTTTGTTCGTCATTTTAATACTATCCATAAAAAAATTACTTAAAGTGAAACATTATATAAAGAGAGACAGAAAACTTTTAGATTTACCGTTCTAGTTTGCTTCTTAAACCTCACTTAATATACGCAAATTTAATAGTTTTGATGGTGGTGATTTTTTGTAATTAGTTAAAAAGTTTCAACTTTCTGTTTGTCTTTCTAACTCTCTCTACGATTTTGAACAAACTTAATTTTATTATTAAATAATTTTTTAAGTTTAGAATTTTTTAACTTCCTATATAACAAGTATCTTTTAAATTATCTAATGCATAAAAGGTTACATTTTTTCATGTGTATTCTGAAAGTTAAAAATTAAAGTTAAATGATATTAATTTTTTTTATTAAGTACAAAAATAAACATAGTCTGAATGATTAGTTCTTTTATTAATGTAGAAAAACTCCATGAAAGGATAATATTAAGTCTATATTGTTATATATGAGAACATGTACTATTTATTATATTATATATAATCTTTGTACCTATAACAAAATGTGTAATCTATAAAGTCAATACAAAGAGTTGACCATGACTTTAGTTTTCAATTTTTTTGGACTATATTTACTTTCTAACAAACTATTTCATAAAGAAAATTATAAGGACAAAATAATCATAAACTTTATTTTAAAAAATTCAATAATATCCCACAAAAATAAAAACAGTTTTGTTACCCTGTAACCATAATAACACATATCGAGTATATGTAAATTGTTAATAAATCAGAAAATAGACTAACCATAATAACACATCTCGAGTATATGTAAATTGTTAATAAATCAGAAAATAGACTAAATAAGTGAACATCAATATCTTCACATTTTTTCATCATTTTCATGTTTTGTTTAATTCTATGTTAGTTTTAGTTTATATCTTTTATTTTATCAATGTCTTTACATTCTTCATCATCTTTATATTTTGTTTAATTCTATGTTAATTTTAGTTTATATCCTTTTGTTTTGAGTACGATATACTTTCACCAGTAGTTTGATTTCACTTTAACTAATTTTTTTTTCAATTTTTTAGAAAAATCTACCAATTTTATCCTTTATGCACACTTTTATGTGTTTCTCTTACTATCGCCCTTCTCCTTTTTTTTTTCGACCCTATCAATTGCATCACCTCTATAGTCTTCTATTACCTTCATCCACTATAGTTTGCAAATTTCATTCGGTTTCACGCATAATTTCCACTTACATTTTTTTTTGTTCAATTTACTTATTTAATTTATATTTTCAGTCATTCTTCTATTATTTTAATTTATTTCTAATTTTTCACGTAAAAAATAGTTGTTTTTTTTATCAATTCAATGTAAAAAAAACTTTTTTATGTTATCAATTTGATGTAAAAAGAATATTTTTTTATTTGATATGTATTCTTATATTTTTATTAATTTTTTGTATAAATTTTTTTATCTAATTAAACTATCTTTTATCTAACATGTCAAGAATTAAACTTAACTTATTTTATAATGAGTAGTTTTTAAATCATCTAATTTATAAAAAGAAGTCACATCTTTTTATTTATTCTAAAAATTTAAAAATTAAAATTAATTTTAGTAGTTTTAGACCAACATAATTAAATAAAAATACAAAATTTTAAATTTCAAAAATATAAAATAATTATAAGATAAAAAATTTATTTAAACATAATTTTTTGTAAAATAATTTATGAATTGACATAAATATAAAATGAACTTTGAAATTGTGATGTGAGCATTACTGCGGTCCACCACTACAAAAATAAAGATGACATATAAATACACAATTTGTTTTAAAAAAATTCAATAAATATATATCTAATGTTCTTCATTAAGATAGTTATTTAAGTTTAAATCCATTCTCTCAAATTATTGATACCATTCAAACTGAATATAAATTTTATGACGACCTTGAATAATAGGCATAGACTTTCCTTTTAATATTGAGAAGGTTTCGTATCCATGGCTAAAAAAAATAAAAAATTAAACTTACATAATCCAAGATATAGAAGAAGACAGAAAAAAAATATATATAATAATGCAATGAATAATTATGTGTTAGTTACAATAGGAGATCTGACTTTGATAACTATATTTTGTAAATATGAGACTAATAAGATTACCTAAAAGATAAAAGAAAGTACTATCTGTACTTAGTGAAATGAAGAAGAAGACACCATGACGGAAAATTGTGCATAAAATAAAAAAGTAATCGCAACATAAATGAAGAAAAGTTAATGATAATTATATTTTATACCAATTTTTAAAATGTAGTTATGTCAATCAATGTTTATTAATAATGTTAAAATGGAAATACAAAAATTGGACACCATTTTTTCTATATTCTCTTTATATATTGTTATAGATGTGGATGTCTGGTTAACAGTGCACATGTTTCTCACTAAACCATACTTTAGTATAAGTTTAGTTTGTTTAATTCATTTATAATGTATTATATTTTAATACTTCGAATTGATGATCAATTTTGGCTATAAATAAGTAAATTTATGACATTCGTAATACAACAAATAAGAAGAAAGCGAAAGTGTATATTGATGTTGCTTTGAGTGATATTATTGTACTACATAATAGTATAGGATTAATCTCTACATACAAGTATTTTGCGCTTACAAATTTTACAAGCCCGGAAGAGAACGAAACCTCTAAACGCGCTGTTTATGTTACGTACGTTTCATGCGTCTCTTTAACAGACTTTTAAATCAATCTAAATCAATTAACGCGCGAATATATAACTTCTATTTTTCAAAAGATTTCGTTTCCTTTTTCAAGTTTCTTGCCAAATTTGATCGATCTCCTTCGTGCGTTCTCTCTTTACCTTTTCATTTGTTGTTTTACGTGCGTTTATCACTAGTTTCTTCTTCGTCATTTATGTGTGTTTCTCTCTCTGTATTCTTGCTTCATTTTTTTTATTTTCATGGTTTCTAAAATCAAGTTTTGAAATCGTTTTGAAGATAATGGATGATTCAACTTCAGATTGTCAGCTGAATGATGAGCGGATAATTTATACGCTTTTTCGCATTGTTTTTAGATAGTTTTTAGTAGGATCTAGTTACTTTTAGGGATGTTTTTATTAGTTTTTATAATAAATTCACATTTCTGGACTTTACTATGAGTTTGTGTATTTTTCTGTGATTTTAGGTATTTTCTGGCTGAAATTGAGGGACCTGAGTAAAACTCTGATAAAAGGCTGACAAAGGACTGCTGATGCTGTTAGATTCTGATGTCCCTGCACTCGAAATGAATTTCCTGGAGCTACAGAACTCCAAATGGTGTACTCTTAATGGCGTTGGAAAGTAGACATCCAGAGCTTTCCAGCAATATATAATAGTCCATACTTTATTTGTGATTAGATGACGTAAACTGGCGCTCAACGCCAGTTCCATGCTGTATTCTGGAGTCAAACGCCAGAAACACGTCACAAACCAGAGTTGAGCACCAAAAACACGTTACAACTTGGCGTTCAACTCCAAAAGAAGTCTCTGCACGTGTAAAGCTCAAGCTCAGCCCAAGCACACACTAAGTGGGCCCCGGAAGTGGATTTCTGCATCAATTACTTACTTCTATAAACCGTAGTATCTAGTCTAGTATAAATAGCACATTTTGCTATTGTATTCAGAGTGTTTTGACTAGATCCTGGTTCCTAAATTGTATTTTTGATCCTGTGATAATGTTTTGGGGGTTGGCCATTCGGCCATGCCTGAACCTTCATCACTTATGTATTTTCAACGGTGGAGTTTCTACACACCATAGATTAAGGGTGTGGAGCTCTGTTGTACCTCGAGTTTTAATGCAATTACTACTATGTTTTATTCAAATTCAATCTTATTTCTGTTCTAAGATACTACTCGTACTTCAATCTGATGGATGTGATGATCCGTGACACTCATCATCATCCGTCCTTATGAACGCGTGCCTGACAACCACTTCCGTTCTACAAGCGAAAGCTAGAGTGTGTATCTCTTGGATTCCTAATGCACGACGCATGGTTGCCCTCGCCTGACAACCGAGCCCTCCATTCCGTGAGATCAGAGTCTTCGTGGTATAAGCTAGAATTGATGGCGGCATTCATGAGAATCCGGAAAGTCTAAACCTTGTCTGTGGTATTCCGAGTAGGATTCCGAGATTGAATGACTGTGACGAGCTTCAAACTCGCGATTGTGGGGCGTGATGACAAAATCAAAAGAATCAAGGGATTCTATTCCGACATGATCGAGAACCGATAGATGATTAGCCGTGCCGTGACAGAGCATTTGGACCTTTTTCACTGAGAGTGGGATGTAGCCATTGACAACGGTGATGCCCTACATACAGCTTGCCATGGAAAGGAGTAAGAAGGATTGGATGAAGGCAGTAGGAAAGCAGAGATTCTGAAGGAGCACAGCATCTTCATACGCCTATCTGAAATTCCCATCAATGATCTACATAAGTATTTCTATCCTTACTTTCTGTTTATTTATTATTATTATTCGAAAACTCCATAACCATTTATTATCCGCCTGACTGAGATTTACAAGATAACCATAGCTTGCTTCATACCAACAATCTCCGTGGGATCAACCCTTACTCACGTAAGGTTTATTACTTGGACGACCCAGTGCACTTGCTGGTTAGTTGAGCGAAGTTGTGAAATTATGTTTAGACCATGGTATTGAGTCTTGAGTCAACCTTTAAGTTTGGTGTCAATTGCATTTTTCTAAAAATTTATGAATTTTTTGAAAATTCATGCATTCATAGTGTTCTTCATGATCTTCAAGTTATTCTTGGTAAGTCTTCTTGTTTGATCTTGATGTTTTCTTGTTTTGTATCTTTTGTTGTTTTTCATGTGCATTTTTGCATTCATATTGTCTAAGCATTAAAGATTTCTAAGTTTGGTGTCTTGCATGTTTTCTTTGCATAAATTTTTTTTTCAAAAATATGTTCTTGATGTTCATCATGATCTTCAAAGTGTTCTTGGTGTTCATCTTGACATTCATAGTGTTCTTGCATGCACTATGTGTTTTGATTCATAATTTTCATGTTGTGAGTGATTTTTTATGTTTTTCTCACTCATAATTAAAAATTCAAAAAAAAATCTTATCTTTTTTAAAAAAATAAATATCTTTTCCTTTTTTCTCTCAAAATTTCGAAAATTTGGGTTGACTTAGTCAAAAATTTTTAAAATTAGTTGTTTCTTATAAGTCAAGTCAAATTTTTAAATTTTAAAAATCTTATCTTTTTAAAACTTTTTCAAAAATTAAATCTTTTTCGTTTTTCTTATTAATTTACGAAAATCCTTTAAAATATTTTTCAAAAATCTTTTTCTTAGTTTTATCTTTATTTTCGAAAATTATGCTAACAATTAATATGATTGATTAAAAAATTTGAAGTTTGTTACTTTCTTGTTAAGAAAGGTTCAATCTTTAAATTCTAGAATCTTATCTTTTAGTTTCTTGTTAGTAAAGTAATCAATTTAAATTTTAATCATATCTTTTTATCTTACCTTTTATATCATATCTTTTTCAAAATTTTATCTTTTTTAAAAATTTGATTTTAAAATATCTTTTCTAACTTCTTATCTTCTTATCTTTTCAAAATTAATTTTCAAATCTTTTTCAACTAACTATTTGATTTTTTGTTTGTTTTTTATCTTTTTCAAAACCACCTAACTACTCTTCCCTCTCTAATTTTCGAAAATACCTCCCTCTTTTTCAAAAATTCTTTTTAATTAATTAATTACTTTAAATTTTAATTTTAATTTTATTTCTTATCTCAATTTTCGAAAATCATTAACTCCTTTTCAAAATTGTTTTCGAAAACTTCTCTCTCATCTTATTCTATTTATTCATTCATTTACTAACACTTCTCTTTATCTCAAATCACTGTCCCTATCCTCACCCTTGTGTTTGGATTCTCCTTTCTTTATTCCCTTTCTTCTTCTACTAACAATAAGGAACCTCTTTACTATGACATAGAGGATTCCTCTTCTTTTTCTATTCTCCTATCCTTCATATGAGCAGGAAGAAGGAAAAAGGCATTCTTGTTGAAGCTGATCCAGAACCTGAAAGGACTCTGAAGAGAAAACTAAGAGAAGCTAAATTATAACAATCCAGAGACAACCTTGCTGAAATTTTTGAACAAGAAAAGGAGATGGCAGCCGAACCCAACAACAATAATGCAAGAATGATGTTTGGTGATTATACTGCACCTACGTCCAAGTTTGATGGAAGAAGCATCTCAATTCCTACCATTGGAGCAAACAATTTTGAGCTGAAACCTCAATTAGTTGCTCTAATGCAACAGAACTGCAAGTTTCATAGACTTCCATCAGAAGATCCCTACCAGTTCTTGATTGAGTTCCTACAAATCTGTGAGACTGTTAAGACTAATGGAGTAGATCCTGAAGTCTACAGGCTCATGCTTTTCCTTTTTCCTGTAAGAGACAAAGCTAGAACATGGTTGGACTCTCAACCTAAAGATAGCCTGGACTCCTAGGATAAGCTGGTCACGGCCTTCTTGGCTAAGTTCTTTCCTCCTCAAAAGCTGAGCAAGCTTAGAGTGGATGTTCAGACCTTCAAACGAAAAGATGGTGAATCCCTCTATGAAGCTTGGGAAAGATACAAGCAGATGACCAAAAGATGTCCTTCTGACATGTTTTCAGAATAGACCATGATAGATATATTCTATTATGGTCTATCTGAGTTCTCTAAGATGTCACTGGACCATTCTGCAGGTGGATCCATTCACCTAAAGAAAACACCTGCAGAAGCTCAAGAACTTATTGACATGGTTGCAAATAACCAGTTCATGTACACTTCTGAGAGGAATTCCTTGAATAATGGGATGCCTCAAAGGAAGGGAGTTCTTGAAATTGATGCCCTGAATGCCATATTGGCTCAGAACAAAATGTTGACTCAGCAAGTCAACATGATTTCTCAAAGTTTAAATGGATGGAAAAATACATACAACAGTACTAAAGAGGCATCTTCTGAAGAAGACGCTTATGATCCTGAAAACCCTGCAATGGCAGAGGTAAATTACATGGGGGAAGCCTTTGGCAACACCTATAACCCCTCATGGAGAAATCATCTAAATTTCTCATGGAAAGATCAACAAAAGCCTCAACAAGGCTTTAATAATGGTGGAAGAAACAGGTTTAGCAATGGCAAGCCTTTCCCATCATCTTCTCAGCAACAGACAGAGAATTCTGAACAAAGCACCTCCAACTTAGCAAACTTAGTCTCTGATCTATCTATGGCCACTTTAAGTTTCATGAGTGAAACAAGGTCCTCCATTAGAAATCTGGAGGCACAAGTGGGCTAGCTGAGTAAGAAAATCACTGAAACTCCTCCTAGTACTCTCCCAAGCAATACTGAAGAGAATTCAAAAAGAGAGTGCAAGGCCATTGATAATCAACATGGCCGAACCTAGAGAGGAAGGAGAGGACGTGAATTCTAATGAAGAAGACCTCATGGGACGTCTCTCAAGCAAGAAGGAGTTCCCTATTGAGGACCCAAGGGAATCTGAGGCTCATATAGAGACCATAGAGATCCCATTAAACCTCTTTCTGCCATTCATGAGCTCTGAAGACTATTCTTCCTCTGAAGAGGATGAAGATGTAACTGGAGAGCAAGTTGCTCAATATCTAGGAGCTATCATGAAGCTGAATGCAAAGTTTTTGGTAATGAGACTTGGGAAGGTGAACCTCCCTTGCTCATTAGTGAACTAGATACATGGGTTCAGCAAACTTTATCTCAAAAGAGACAAGATCCTGGCAAATTCGTAACACCCTGCACCATATGCACCATGATCTTTGAAAAAGCTCTGTGTGACCTGGAGTCAGGTATAAATCTTATGCCACTCTCTGTAATGGAGAAGCTGGGGATCATTGAGGTACAACCTGCTATATTTTCATTGTAAATGGCAGACAAGTCAATAAGACAAGCTTATGGATTGGTAGAGGACGTGTTGGTAAAGGTTGAAGGCCTTTACATCCCTGCTGATTTCATAATCTTAGACACTAGGAAGGAGGAGGATGAATGCATCATCCTTGGAAGACCTCTCCTAGCCATAGCAGGAGCTGTGATAGATGTTAATAGAGGAGAATTAGTCTTTCAATTGAATGGGGACTACCTTGTGTTTAAGGCTCAAGGATCTTCTTCTTTAACAATGGAGAGGAAGCATGAAATGCTTCTCTCAGTACAGAGTCAAACAAAGCCCCCACAATCAAACTCTAAGTTTGGTGTTGAGAGGCCACAGCCAAACTCTAAGTTTGGTGTTGAATCCCCACATCCAAACTCTAAGTTTGGTGTTGGGAGTCTACAACATTGACCTGATCACCTGTGAGGCTCCATGAGAGCCCACTGTCAAGCTAGTGACATTAAAGAAGCGCTTATTGGGAGGCAACACAATTTTTATTTATCTAATTTTATTTTTCTTTTATTGTTCTTTTATGTTTTATTAGGTTCATGATCATGTGGAGTCACGAAAAAAATACTAAGATTAAAAACAGAATTAAAAACAGCAGAAAAAAAATCACACCCTGGAAGAAGGACTTACTGGCGTTTAAACGCCAGTAAGGAGCATCTGGCTGGCGTTCAACGCCAGAACAGAGCATGGATCTGGCGTTGAATGCCAGAAACAAGCAGCATCCTGGCATTTGAACGCCAGGAATATACCCAGAGGAGAGCTGGCGCTGAACGCCAGAAACATGCTGCAATTGGGCATTGAACGCCCAAAATAAGTATCACTTCGGCGTTTAAACGCCAGAATTGTATGCAAAGGCGTTTTACATGCCTAATTGGTGCAGGGATGTAAATCCTTGACACCTCAGGATCTGTAGACCCCACAGGATCATCCTAAGATCTGTGGACCCCACAGTATCCCTACCTACCTCAACTCACCTTCTTTCCTCTTATTCACATTCATCCTCTCTTCCCCATAAACACTCTTCCCCAAAAACCCTTCACCAATCACCTCAATCTCTCCTTCTAATTACTCCCCCTTCACCACTCACATCCATCCACTCTTTCCCATAAACCCCACCTACCTTCAAAATTCAAAATTTCTTTCCCACCCAAACCCACCCTAAATAGCCGAACCTACTCCCTCTCCCCTCACTATATAAACCCCTCCATCCTTCTTCATTTTCACACAACACAACCCCCTCTTCTACACCTTGGCCGATTACACCTCCCCCCACTCTCCTCCATATTTTCTCTTCCTCTTCTTCTTTTTTTCTTCTTTTGCTCGAGGGCGAGCAATATTCTAAGTTTGGTGTGGTAAAAGCATAGCTTTTTGTTTTTTCATAACGACATATGACATCTAAGACTGGAGAAACCTCTAGAAAAAAGGGAAAGGGAAGACAAAAGCTTCCACCTCCGAGTCATGGGAGATGGAGAGATTCATCTCCAAAACCCATCAAGACCACTTCTATGATGTTGTGGCCAAGAAGAAAGTGATCCCTGAGGTCCCTTTCAAGCTCAAGAAAAATGAGTATCCGGAGATCCGACATGAGATTCAAAGAAGAGGTTGGGAAGTTCTGACCAACCCCATTCAACAAGTCAGAATCTTAATGGTTCAAAAGTTCTATGCCAATGCATGGATCACTAGGAACCATAATCAAAGTATGAACCCGAATCCAAAGAACTATCTTACAATGGTTCGGGGGAAATACTTAGATTTTAGTCCGGAAAATGTAAGGTTGGCATTCAACTTGCCCATGATGCAAGGAGATGCACGCCCCTACACAAGAAGGGTCAACTTTGATCAAAGGTTGGACCAAGTCCTTATGGACATATGTGTTGAAGGAGCTCAATGGAAAAGAGACTCCAAAGGCAAGCCGGTTCAATTAAGAAGACTGGACCTCAAGCCTGTGGCTAGAGGATGGTTGGAGTTCATCCAACGCTCCATCATCCCCACTAGCAACCGATCTGAAGTTACTGTGGATCGGGCCATCATGATTCATAGCATAATGAATGGAGAGGAAGTAGAAGTTCATGAAGTCATCTCCCTTGAATTCTACAAAATAGCCGAAAAGCCCTCTACCTTGGCAAGGCTAGCTTTTTCTCATCTTATTTGCCATCTATGTTACTCAGCTGGAGTCATCATAGAAGGAGACATCCCCATTAAGGAGGACAAGCCCATCACTAAAAAAAGGATGGAACAAACAAGAGAGCCCACTCATGGATCCCAAGAGACGCATGAGGAAGCTCATCACCAAGAAATCCCAGAGGTGCCTCAAGGGATGCACTTTCCTCCCAACAACTATTGGGAACAACTCAACACTTCTCTAGAAGACTTGAGTTACAATATGGATCAATTAAGGGTGGAACATCAAGAGCACTCCGTCATTCTCCATGAAATTAGAGAAGATCAAAGAGCAATGAGGGAGGAGCAACAAAGGCAAGGAAGAGACATAGAAGAACTCAAGGACATCATTGGTTCTTCAAGAAGAAAGCGCCACCATCACTAAGGTGGACTCATTCCTTGTTCTTATTTTCTTTCTTTTTTTTTTGAATTTATGCTATATGTTTGTTTATGTTTTGTGTCTCTACTTCATGATAATTAGTATGTAGAAACTATGTCTTAAGGCTATGAATAATTCCATGAATCCTTCACCTCTCTTAAATGAAAAATGTTTCTAATTCAAAAGAACAAGAAGTACATGAATTTCGAAATTATCCTTGAATTTAGTTTAATTATATTGATGTGGTGACAATACTTTTTGTTTTCTGAATGAATGCTTGAACAATGCATATTTTTTTATCTTGTTGTTTATGAATGTTAAAATTGTTGGCTCTTGAAAGAATGATGAACAAAGAGAATGTTATTGACAATCTGAAAAATCATGAAAATTGATTCTTGAAGCAAGAAAAAGCAGTGAAAAAGTAAAAGCTTGCGAAAAAAATGGCGAAAAAAAAGAAAAAGAAAAAGCAAGCAGAAAAAGCTAATAGCCCTTAAAACCAAAAGGCAAGGGTAAAAAGGATCCAAGGCTTTGAGCATCAATGGATAGGAGGACCCAAGGAAATAAAATCTAGGCCTAAGCGGCTAAATCAAGCTGTCCCTAACCATGTGCTTGTGGCATGCAGGTCCAAGTGAAAGGCTTGAGACTGAGTGGTTAAAGTCGTGATCCAAAGCAAAAAGAGTGTGCTTAAGAGCTCTGGACACCTCTAACTGGGGACTTTAGCAAAGCTGAGTCACAATCTGAAAAGGTTCACCCAGCTATGTGTCTGTGGCATTTATGTATCCGGTGGTAATACTGGAAAACAAAGTGCTTAGGGTCACGGCCAAGACTCATAAAAGTAGCTGTGTTCAAGAATCAACAAACTTAACTAGGAGAATCAATAACACTATCTGAAATTCTAAGTTCCTATAGATGTCAATCATTCTAAACTTCAAAGGAGAAAGTGAGATGCCAAAACTGTTCAAAAGCAAAAAGCTACAAGTCCCGCTCATCTAATTAGAATTAATATTCATTTTGGGATTTATAGTATATTCTCTTCTTTTTATCCTAATTAATTTTCAATTTCTTGGGGACAAGCAATAATTTAAGTTTGGTGTTATGATGAGCGGATAATTTATACGCTTTTTGGCATTGTTTTTAGATAGTTTTTAGTAGGATCTAGTTACTTTTAGGGATGTTTTCATTAGTTTTTATGCTAAATTCACATTTCTGGACTTTACTATGAGTTTGTGTGTTTTTCTGTGATTTTAGGTATTTTCTGGCTGAAATTGAGGGACCTGAGCAAAACTCTGATAAAAGGCTGACAAAGGACTGCTGATGTTGTTAGATTCTGACCTCCCTGCACTCGAAATGAATTTTCTGGAGTTACAGAACTCCAAATGGCGTGCACTCAACGGTGTTGGAAAGTAGACATTCAGAGCTTTCCAGCAATATATAATAGTTCATACTTTATTTGTGATTAGATGACATAAACTGGCGCTCAACGCTAGTTCCATGCTGCATTCTGGAGTCAAACGCCAGAAGCACGTCACGAACCAGAGTTTAACGCCAAAAACACATTACAACTTGGCGTTCAATTCCAAAAGAAGCCTCTGCACGTGTAAAACTCAAGCTCATCCCAAGCACACACCATGTGGGCCCCGGAAGTGAATTTCTGCATCAATTACTTACTTTTGTAAACCCTAGTAGCTAGTCTAGTATAAATAGGACATTTTACTATTGTATTCAGAGTCTTTTGACCAGATCCTGCATCCTGAATTGTATTTTTGATCCTGTGATCACGTTTTGGGGACTGGCCATTCGGCCATGCTTGAACCTTCATCACTTATGTATTTTCAACGGTGGAGTTTCTACACACCATAGATTAAGGGTGTGGAGCTCTGCTGTACCTCGAGTTTTAATGTAATTACTACTATCTTTTATTTAAATTCAATCTTATTTCTGTTCTAAGATACTACTCGTACTTCAATCTGATGGATGTGATGATCTGTGACACTCATCATCATCCATCCCTATGAACGCGTGCCTGACAACCACTTCTGTTCTACAAGCGAAAGCTAGAGTGTGTATCTCTTGGATTCCTGATGCACGACGCATGGTTGCCCTCGCCTGAAAACTGAGCCCTCCATTCCGTGAGATCAGAGTCTTCGTGGTATAAGCTAGAATTGATGGCGGCATTCATGAGAATCCGAAAAGTCTAAACCTTGTCTGTGGTATTCCGAGTAGGATTCCGAGATTGAATGACTGTGACGAGCTTCAAACTCGCGATTGTGGGGCGTGATGACAAACTCAAAAGAATCAAGGGATTCTATTCCGACATGATCGAGAACCGATAGATGATTAGCCGTGCCGTGACAGAGCATTTGGACCTTTTTCATTGAGAGTGGGATGTAGCCATTGACAACAGTGATGCCCTACATACAGCTTGCCATGGAAAGGAGTAAGAAGGATTGGATGAAGGCAGTAGGAAAGCAGAGATTCTGAAGGAGCACAGCATCTTCATACGCCTATCTAAAATTCCCATCAATGATCTACATAAGTATTTCTATCCTTACTTTCTGTTTATTTATTATTATTATTCGAAAACTCCATAACCATTTATTATCCGCCTGACTGAGATTTACAAGATGACCATAGCTTGCTTCATACCAACAATCTTCGTGGGATCGACCCTTACTCACGTAAGGTTTATTACTTGGACGACCTAGTGCACTTGCTGGTTAGTTGAGCGAAGTTGTGAAATTATGTTTAGACCATGGTATTGAGCACCAAGTTTTTTGGGCCATTACCTGGGAATCAATTTCAAACAACAATTTAAGTATGAATCACAATTTCGTCCACCATTGAACTAGGGCAAAGTGAATTTTGAATTTGAATCAAACAAAGTTTCTGAGGTGTGATTTAGTTTCAGTTAATTATTGAATCTGAATTTGATGTAGTTAGTCATTTATGATTGTCTAGCTGAATTATCCGTGAACATTGACTGTGAAATTAATGCGTGAACATTGACTATAAATTGAATCTAATGTACTAGTTTTGATTTATTTTCTGCATTTTATACCAGACGTTCGGGTGTAGATCAAAACTTTTAGGGTATATTTTAGGGAAGTTTGGGTGTATTTACAGTTTATGGCTTTTCTTGTTATTTTAGTTGAGTTGTTGTCGTTCGGGTGTAGATCATGAATTCTTGGGTGTATTTTAGTTGAATTGTTAATTTTTTTATGACGTCCAGAAACTCTATAGTATATCCTTGTTTTAACATGGTGTATTTTATAGTCCCTCTGTGTTGTTGATGACCAGTTTGTTCTCAAGGTTGGAATGACTTTTAACACCCTTGAAGATGCAGCAAAATTTTACAAGGACTATGTGATGAGCGGATATTTTATACGCTTTTTGGCATTATTTTTAGTATGTTTTTAGATGTTTTAGTTAGTTTTTATTGTATTTTTATTAGTTTTTAGTTAAAATTTACTTTTCTGGACTTTACTATGAGTTTGTGTGTTTTTCTATGATTTCAGGTATTTTCTGGCTGAAATTGAGGGACCTGAGCAAAAATCTGATTCAGAGACTGAAAAGGACTGCAGATGCTGTTGGATTCTGACCTCCCTACACTCGAAGTGGATTTTATGGAGCTACAGATACCCAATTGGCGCGCTCTCAATTGCGTTGGAAAGTAGACATTCTGGGCTTTCCAGCAATGTATAATAGTCCATACTTTGCCCGAGATTTGATGGCCCAAACAGGCGTTCCAAGTCAGCTCAAGAATTCTGGCGTACAACGCCGGAACTGACACAAGAATGGGAGTTAAAAGCCCAAACTGGCACAAAAGCTGGCGTTTAACTCCAAGAAAAGTCTCTACACATGAAAGCTTCAATGCTCAGCCCAAACACACACCAAGTGGGCCCAAAAGTGGATTTTTATGTCATTTACTCATCTTTGTAAACCTTAGGCTACTAGTTCTCTACAAATAGGACCTTTTGCTATTGTATTTTCATCTTTTGATCACTTTACATCTTTTGATCACTTTAGATCTTTTGATCATCTTTGGACGTCTAGTTCTTAGATCATTGGGGGCTGCCCTCTCGGCCATGCCTAGACCTTGTTCTTATGTATTTTCAACGGTGGAGTTTCTACACACCATAGATTAAGGTGTGGAGCTCTGCTGTACCTCGAGTATTAATGCAATTACTACTGTTTTTCTATTCAATTCAGCTTATTCTTATTCCAAGATATTCATTCGCACCCAAGAACATGATGAATGTGATGATTATGTGACGCTCATCATCATTCTCACTTATGAACGCGTTCCTGACAACCTCTTCCGTTCTACAAGCAAACAAGGCTTGAATGTTTATCTCTTGGATTCCTTAATCGGAATCTTCGTGGTATAAGCTAGAATTGATGGCGGCATTCAAGAGAATCCGGAAGGTCTAAACCTTGTCTGTGGTATTCTGAGTAGGATTCAAGGATTGAATGACTGTGACGAGCTTCAAACTCCTGAAGGCTGGGCGTTAGTGACAGACGCAAAAGAATCAGTGGATTCTATTCCAACCTGATTGAGAACCGACAGATGATTAGCCGTGCTGTGACAGAGCGCGTTGAACATTTTCACTGAGAGGACGGGACTGTAGCCATTGACAACGGTGATGCCCAACATACAACTTGCCATGGAAAGGAGTAAGAAGGATTGGATGAAGACAGTAGGAAAGCAGAGAGACGGAAGGGACAAAGCATCTCCTTACACTTATCTGAAATTCTCACCAAGGAATTACATAAGTATCTCTATCTTTATTTTATGTTTTATTCATAAATCATCCATAACCATTTGAATCCGCCTGACTGAGATTTACAAGATGACCATAGCTTGCTTCATACCAACAATCTCCGTGGGATCGACCCTTACTCGCGTAAGGTTTATTACTTGGACGACCCAGTGCACTTGCTCGTTAGTTGTGCGAAGTTGTGATAAAGAATTGAGATTGCAATTGAGCGTACCATGTTGATGGCTCCATTGATGATCACAATTTCGCGCACCAAGTTTTTGGCGCCGTTGCCGGGGATTGTTTGTGTTTGGACAACTGACGGCTCATCTTGTTGCTTAGATCAGGTATTTTTCTTCAGAATTTTTAAGAATGAATTCTAGTGTTTCAAGGTGTTATTTTCATCATCACCAACGCTGATTGATTCTCATCAATTTAGCTCTTGAATGCAATGTCCTGCTGAAACTTGGCTAGCCATGTCTAATTTCTTTAGACTAAAGCTTTAGACTAACATTGCATGATTCCTGGAATTCTTATTAAAAATTTTGAATCTCTTTATTTTCTTTTCCATATAATTTTTGAAAAATCCAAAAAAATTATAAAATCTTAAAATCAAAAATATTTTTATGTTTCTTGTTGAGTCCAGTGTCTCATTTTAAGTTTGGTGTCAATTGCATGTTTCTATTCTTCTTGCATTTTTCGAATTCATTCATGTGTCTTCAATGATCTTCAAGTTGTTCTTGATGATTTCCTTGCTCTGATCTTTAAATTCTCTTGTCTTGAGTGTTTTGTTGTTTCTCATATGCATTCTCAATTTGTTAGTGTCAATAGTATACAAACTTCTAAGTTTGGTGTCTTGCATGCATTGTTTATTTGATTTTAGTTGCATTTTGATTATTCCTCATTATTAAAAATCCAAAAAAAATTTTAATTTGTGTCTTTTCAAGTCAATAATACAGAGAATTGAAGATTCAGAACATACAACAGAGGAATTACACAGAAAAAGCTGGGCGTTCAAAACGCCCAGTGAGGAAGGAAAACTGGCGTTTAAACGCCAGCCAGGGTACCTGGCTGGGCGTTTAACGCCCAAAAGGGTGGAGTTTTTCTGGGCGTTTAATGCCAGGATGGCACAAGAGGGAAGATTTTGTTTTTAATTCAAATTTTTTTCAAGTTTTCATAATTTTTCAAAATCAAATCTTTTTCAAATCATATCTTTTCAATCATATATTTTCAAAATCAATTTCTTTCCATTTTCAAAAATACTTGCTAATAATTAATGATTTGATTCAAACATTTCAAGTATGTTGCCTTTTCTGTTGAAAAAGGTTTAATGTCTGAATCATATCTTTTAAATTTCTTGTTAGCCAAGTCATTAATTTTCAAAATCAAATCTTTTTAAATTGTTTTTCAAACATATCTTTTCAATCATATCTTTTTAAAACCATAACTTTTCAATCATATCTTATTAATCACATCTTTTTCAAAATAGTTTTCAATCATATCTTTTTGATTTCTAATTTCAAAGTCTTTTTAAAAAATCACTTTATTTCTTTCCCAATCATATTTTTCGAAAATCATTCTTCCATTTTTCAAAATGTTTTGAAATCTTTTTAATTTATTTTCGAAAATTTCTTCCCCTCTTCTAACATCCTTCTATTTATAGACTAACACTCCTCCTCAATGCACAATTCGAACTCTATCTTTCTTGATAAGTTCGAATTCTTCTACCTCCTCCTTCTATTCTTCTTTTCCTCTGACACCTCAAGAAATCTCTATCCTATGACATAGAGGATTCCATACTTTCTTGTTCTCTTCTCTTTCATATGAGCAGGAGCAAAGACAAAAGCATTCTTGTTGAGGCCGACCCTGAACCTGAAAGGACCTTGAAGCGAAAGCTAAGAGAAGCTAAAGCACAACTCTCTGTAGAGGACCTAACAGAAATCTTCAAAGAAGAAGACATGGCATCCGAAAACAACAACAATGCCAACAATGCAAGGAAGGTGCTGGGTGACTTTACTGCACCTACTCCCGACTTCTATGGGAGAAGCATCTCTATCCCTGCCATTGGAGCAAACAACTTTGAGCTTAAGCCTCAATTAGTTTCTCTAATTCAACAGAATTGCAAGTTCCATGGACTTCCATTGGAAGATCCTCATCAGTTTTTAGCTGAATTCTTGCAAATCTGTGACACTGTCAAGACTAATGGGGTTGACCCTGAGGTCTACAGACTTATGCTATTCTCTTTTGCTGTAAGAGACAGAGCTAGGATATGGTTGGACTCACAACCTAAAGAAAGCCTGAACTCTTGGGAAAAGCTAGTCAATGCCTTCTTGGCAAAGTTCTTTCCACCTCAAAAATTGAGTAAGCTTAGAGTGGAAGTCCAAACCTTCGGACAGAAGGAAGGAGAATCCCTCTATGAAGCTTGGGAAAGATAAAAACAGTTGATCAGAAAGTGTCCATCTGACATGCTTTCTGAATGGAGCATCATAGGTATCTTCTATGATGGTCTGCCTGAACTGTCCAAGTTGTCATTGGATAGCTCTGCTGGAGGATCTCTTCATCTGAAGAAGATGCCTGCAGAAGCTCAAGAACTCATTGAAATGGTTGCAAATAACCAATTCATGTACACTTCTGAAAGGAATCCTGTGAACAATGGGACGAATCAGAAGAAAGAAGTTCTTGAGATTGATACTCTGAATGCCATATTGGCTCAGAACAAAATATTGACTCAGCAAGTCAATACGATTTCTCAAAGTCTGTCTGGAATGCAAGCTACACCAGGCAGTACTAAGGACGCTTCATCTGAAGAAGAAGCTTATGATCCTGAGAATCCTTCAACGGAAGAGGTGAATTACATGGGAGAACCCTATGGAAACACCTATAATCCTTCATGGAGAAATCATCCAAATCTCTCATGGAAGGATCAACAGAGACCTCAACAAGGTTTCAACAACAATAATGGTGGAAGAAACAGGTTTAGCCATGGCAAGCCTTTTCCATCATCTTCTCAACAACAGACAAAGAATTCTAAGCAGAGCCACTCTGACTTAGCAACCATGGTCTCTGATCTAATCAAAACCACTCAAAGTTTCATGATTGAAACAAGGTCCTCCATTAGAAACTTGGTGGCACAAGTGGGTCAGCTGAGTAAGAAAGTTACTGAACTCCCTCCTAGTACTCTTCCAAGCAATACAGAAGAGAATCCAAAAGGAGAATGCAAGGCCATTAACATGACCCACATGGCCGTACTTGGAGAGGAGGAAGAGGCAGTGATTGCCACTGAGGAAGACCTCAATGGACATCCACTAGCCTCCAATGAGTTCCCTAATGAGGAACCTTGGGAATCTGAGGCTCATAATGAGACCATAGAGATTCCATTGGATTTACTTCTACCATTCATGAGCTCTGATGAGTATTCTTCCTCTGAAGAGGATGAAGATGTCACTGAAGAGCAAGTTGCTAAATACCTTGGAGCAATCATGAAGAACGGATTAGCCATGCTGTGACAGAGCGCGTTGAACATTTTCACTGAGAGGACGGGACTGTAGCCACTGACAACGGTGATGCCCAACATACAGCTTGCCATGGAAAGGAGTAAGAAGGATTGGATGAAGACAGTAGGAAAGCAGAGAGACGGAAGGGACAAAACATCTCCATACTCTTATCTGAAATTCTCACCAATAAATTACATAAGTATCTCTATCTTTATTTTATGTTTTATTCATAAATCATCCATAACCATTTGAATCCACCTGACTGAGATTTACAAGATGACCATAGCTTGCTTCATACCAACAATCTCCGTGGGATCGACCCTTACTCGCGTAAGGTTTATTACTTGGACGACCCAGTGCACTTGCTGGTTAGTTGTGCGAAGTTGTGATAAAGAATTGAGATTGCAATTGAGCGTACCATGTTGATGGCGCCATTGATGATCACAATTTCGTGCATCACTATGCCAAGGCTGCAGGTTTTTCTATAAGAGTTCGGAGCACAAATAAGAAGGGAAACGAAATTAAGAATCAATTGATTACATGTAGTAGAGAGAGAAAATGGAAATCTAAAATATCTTTGACCGAGAAAACAAATTCCACAGCTGGTTTAAATTGTCCTGCAAGAATTTATATACACACATTAAAGGATGTTGGTGCTTGAATTATTTCGAAAGTCGTGTTGCATCATTCACATCCTTGTTGTCCAACTCAAGCAGAGATGCTCAAACAACACAGGGAACAAAGCATGTCTGTTCGTCGTACAATAGAGAATAACGAAGAGGCCGGTATCAGACCAAGAAAAACTTACCAATCATTCATTGCGGCAGCCGGGGGTCACCGCGAGTTAAATTTTATCGAAAAAGACGTGAGAAATTACATCATGAGAGAAGTGCGGAATGTTTCAGAACAAGAAGATGCAAAGGAATTCGGAAAATATTTATTAAGAATGAAAGAAAAGAATCAGAATTTATTTTTTGAGCTCGAACTCGAGGACGATCAGTCGATTAAGCTAGCTTTTTGGGCTGATGCAAGGAGCAGAGCTGCCTTTGAGTATTTCGGAGATGTTATTTCAGTTGACACCACCTACAATACAAACAGGTAATATGTTGTTCTTGTTTATGATGCTAAATTAATGTTTGTTCTATGAATTTGCTGCATAGGTGTATATTGGATTTTTTTGGGTATATAAAATCATTATTTGGGTGGTTGATAATTGGAATTAATTGACCAAGGAATTGGCGGTTGATAAATTTTAGAGGAGACTAAAAATGTCTAAGGAATTAGGGTTTAGTAATATATAGTTTGTCAGGAATTAAATCTTACATGATTAAAATAAATTAATAAGAAAAGTCAATCCGAAAAATAGATAACTCTGAAGCCTTAACTGCTTTCTTTCTATTTTATTCCCAACTTATTTATTTGCCTGTCTTCTAATATTCTGAGTTCTTGTTTAATGCTTTTTGAACTCTCAAACACCATTTTCTGTTTGTCTAACTAAGTAAATCACTTAACCATTGTTGCTTAGTCCTCGTGGGATCGACCCTCATTCACTTGAGGTACTACTTGTACGACCCGGTGCACTTACCGGTTAGTTTGTGGTTGTAAATTCCGCACCAAGTTTTTGACGCCGTTGCCGGGGATTGACTGTAATTGACAACTACTCGTTGTTTGAATGCTTAGATTAGATAATTTTTTCTTTAAATTAAATTTTTATTATTATTAATTTTTGTTCTATTTCTTTTTTTTTGTCTTTTTTTTCTTTCGTTCGCATTTTTCCCTGTCCCCATGTCTTCTTTTCATTTTCTTTTTAATTTTATTTTTTTATTTCTCTAACTTCAATTTGATTTTTTTTAACTTTCTTTCGTTCTTTTTTTTTTCTATTTTCCTTTTTAATTTTTTTTTCTTTTTTTAGTTTCTTAATTATTTAACTTATTTTTAATTTTATTTTTTATTTTATTTTTGTTTTTCTTTTATTTTATTTTCGTTTGTTTTCATTATTTTTATTTTTTTATTTTATTTCTTTTGATAAAAAATTATATATATATATATATATATTTTTTTTTAAACCAAAAAAATCTTTCTATTATTTATTCTTTGCTTTTCTATTTACCACATGGTGCGTTTAATTCTGTTTGGTGTTTTGTGTTAAGAAAAAATAATGGAGAGATATCACATGGGTTACTACTCACACCCAAGTAGTGATTCATATTATTGTGGATGGAGAAACTATCCAAGTTTTAGTTAGCAAAGTCAAAACCAAAGAAATTTCAGTGCTCCATGTTCTAACTATTAAGAGCCACCATCTCCCTATTCATACCAAGAACCACCACCTCTCTATCTATATCAAGAACCATCATCTTTCTACCCATATCAAGTGCCACCATCTCCCTATTCATACCAAGAACCATCATCTCCTTCTTATTCATATCAAGAGCCACCATCTCTTTATTCATATCAAGAACCATCAGCTCTTGAGCTTCTCATGAAAGAATTCATACATGATATAAAGACGAGGGT
This sequence comes from Arachis stenosperma, assembly GCF_014773155.1. Taxonomy (NCBI): domain Eukaryota; kingdom Viridiplantae; phylum Streptophyta; class Magnoliopsida; order Fabales; family Fabaceae; genus Arachis; species Arachis stenosperma. The sequence continues at coordinate 52,833,254 of NC_080378.1, read as the reverse complement.
AAAAAATGTAGAGAAATATGTGCAGTTGATTATCAAGTCCCAGGAAAAGGAACAAGCAAATTCCTTCCCAAGAGATATAATGCAAGATCCTATGGAAAAAAGTGAGGAAATCAATCAAAGGAGTTCATACTCCAGTGAATTAGAGAACTTTTCACCCTCACACATGGAAGGAGAGGAAGATGCAAAAATAAAGGAGGAAGATGCACCAACAAAGAAGGAGGATGCATAAACAAAGGAGATTTTAAGGGATAAAAACAATTATGGGAATCTACACTCCAATGAAGCAGAGGGTGGCATAGAGGGTGAGTTTATTGAACCACCAATTCAAGAAGTTATTGATGAAGGGTACACTCTAACCATCACACAACACCCAAATTTTAAAATCAAAGAAGTGAAGGCAACCAAGAAAAGCAATGAAAAGGGAATTATGACCAAGAAACAGAAGAAAATATCCATGAAAAAGAGAAGGTCAGAAAAAAATAATCCAACCTCTACCCCAACAAGCAAGGTGAATCAAGTTAACCATAATAAAAGAAAGCTTGTTAGGAGGAATTTATATCAGGGGGCACTAATTTTCACCTCTTCCCCCTTGGATACATTTCTTTTAACAAACTGAAAGAAGAGGAAGAAAATTCAACAATCAAGTGTCAAGCTAGTGACATTAAAGAAGCGCTTGTTGGGAGGCAACCCAACTACTAGTATCCTTGTTTTTGCAGTTACTGTAGTTTTAATTTTATAGTTATTTTGATTTTAGCATTATAGTTATTTTAGTTTTGATTTTAAACTACTTTATCTCTTTTTTTTTAGAATTTTTCTTGTTTTACATGTGTTTTGGTCATGCAGAATGATTAGAACAGGAACAGGAGCAATTAAGAAGAATTTTTGACACCCTATTTTCAGATTTTCTTTGCTTGAGGACAAGTAAACTTTTAAGTTTGGTGTTGTCGCTTCACTTTTGGCATTTTCTGTTTATTTTAATAGCACCAAAGGCAGATGAATGTTCTTCATGGAGGAATGAGATGGCCACCAGCATAACTGAGGTGGTTGAGTTCCTTTCATTATATTTTTCTTCCGTTTTTATTTTGTTATCTTCTGTTTTCTGTTGCTTTGATTGTCTGCATGATCTTTAGTACTTTCAGTTCTTAGATTTAGTTTCATTCTGTCATTTTCTTTTAGTAAAAAAAACAAAAAAAAAATTCTCATGTATTACTCACTGAGCTTGAATTCAAAAGAAAAAAAAGTGATGTATTGCATGAGAAAGTAAGTTTAATTTTAAGAGTAGTCTCATTTATCCAAATGTGGTGGTATTTTCTGTGATTCTAAATGTATGACATGAACAATGCATATTTAAATTTGTATCAAAGAATGTTGATGTACAAGGAACAGGAATTTAGAGAACTATTATGAATTCTCGGCAATAACTGAAAGTTAATCCTTGAAAAAAAATAGCAGAAGAAAAATAAAAGCAAGGTCCAAGGCTCTGAGCATCAATGACTAGGGAGGTCAGACATGATTAAAAGCTCAAAGAGTTGTTTCCCTAGTCATGTGCTTGTGGTGTGAATGTGTCAAGTAATCCTTGAGATAGAACACTAAGAGTCGAGATCAAATACATTTAACAGATTATGCCAAAGGCTTTGAGCACCACTGTCTGGGAGTAACAGAAAGGAAAATCAGAACTTAACGAGAGTTCCCCAGTTAAGTGCTTTTGGTGTTTCTGTGTCAAGTGAAGCTTGAGACAAAACATTTAAAGTCACGGCTAGGCTCAAGGTATAAAGCACCAAAGAAAAGAGAATCAAAGGAGATTTGCTATGTTCAAGGATTAAACTAAAGTATAAAATACTAGAGAATTCAAAATATTATCCGGATTCTAATTCTGAATGACAGTGACATCCTTCTGGTTCAAAGGAGAGTGAGATGCCAAAACTATTCAGGATTGCAGTTGTAAACCCCACTATAAGAAGAGACATGAGCTTAATCGAACTCTCATTCTCATGCAAATTCACATTCTAAGCCTATATTAGTTTGGTTGCTTGAGGACAAGCAACAATTCAAGTTTGGTGTTGTGATGTGTGAACATCTTTCCTATATTTTCCTAGTGAATTTGCATTCAATTTGTTGAGTTTAATCAATAATTAATTATCTTTTAGTCACTATGGATGCTACTTTGAGTCGTGTGCAATTCTGTTTATTTTAGGTAGCATTCGATTCGATGGAGTTTTCGCAGAGAAAGAGAAGAAGACGAATGATGTTGTCAACCCTGACCTCTCTGCACTCAAACCTGAATATCTCAAGCTACAGAGGTCTAATGGATGTGATTCCAGTAGCGTTGGAAAGCTAACTTCTAGAGACTTCCAACGATATATAATAGTTTATACTTCTTCTCCGTTAACACTGCCAAGGCTGCGCCTAACTTGAGATTTCTCAAGTTAGGCACCAAGCATAACAACAACACACAACGTAGCACTCCATTCTTCAAGTTAGGCGCCCAAATCTTCAAGTAAGGCGCACCATGTGAGTTCAACACGCCAAAACTCCCTGCATCCCTCAAGTAAGGCACAGTTATTCCCCAAGTTAGGCGTGGATCCTAGTGAAGCCAAGTGGTCCCCACGCTTACAAGGCTCGCACGGATTGTTAATTAATTCTGATTTAAATTTAAATTTTATTTTAAAATAGAAAAAGATATTATTTTAATTTTAGAAAATAGATTTTAAATTAATTAGGTTTAGATATAAAAAGAAGAAACTTTTCTTCTGGGGATTATTCTACCTGATCCCAAAAATTCACAGTTTACCAGAATTCTAGTTTTCACTCTTTTCCAAGGGTAACTAAACCTCCACTGTTAACGTTAGGAGCACTGTCTATTGTATGGATTGATTTTGTTTCTTGTTTTTTCTATTTTAATTTATGTACTGATTTATATTTCAAGAATTGTTTTCATTCCTTATTTTATGAAATTAGGTGGAACGGAAGTATGACCCTCTTTCTAATTGAGTTCTTGTATAACTTGGAAAAACTCTTTACTTGAACAACAGCTTGAAAACATATTCTCTTAAATTTCTAATTATCTGGATTTAATGGGATACATGACATATAATCCTCTTATATTTGAGTAATTAGGATTTCTGTGGCATATAACTAGAATTGATCTTCACCCTCTAATTAGAATTAATTGACCAAGGAATTGGCGGTTGATAAATTTTAGAGGAGACTAAAAAGGTCTAAGGAATTAGGGTTTAGTCATATATAGTTTTTCAGGAATTAAATCTTGCATGATTAAAATAAATTAATAAAAAAATTCAATCCAAAAAAAAGATAACTCTGAAGCCTTAACTATTTTCTCCCTATTTTATTCCCAACTTATTTATTTGCCTGTCTTCTGATATTCTGAGTTCTTGTTTAATACTTTTTGAACTCTTAAACACCATTTTCTGTTTGTCTAACTAAGTAAATCACTTAACCATTGTTGCTTAGTCCATCAATCCTCGTGGAATCGACCCTCATTCACTTGAGGTACTACTTGGTATGACCCGGTGCACTTGTCGGTTAGTTTGTGATCGTAATTTTTGCACCATTTATTATTCGGAACAGCTAGCTTATTCAATTTGTCAAACAATATGATAATTGCCTCGGAAGCAGGGAGCAAGCATAGAGAGAATCGGAAGATACAGATTTTCATATGGTGATACCGTGTGCAACAAAATCCTCCATTGAAGCTCAGTTTCAACATGTGTACACTCACCAAAAGTTTAGGGAAGTCCAAGCACAATTCAGAGGGAAGACGAATTGCATCACAAGATTAACGAACTCCGCTCTAGGCTATTCAATATACAAAGTTGGAGAACAAGTTTCAGCTCAATATTCAACAAGTTTGTGGTTACTTACGACTCAGTAGTAGCCCAAGTAAAATGCCAATACTTATTATTCGAGTCAAGAGGGATTTTGTGCCGTCATGCACTAAGCGTTTTAAGCTTTGAACGAGTAACACAAGTGTCACCGAGATATATATTAGAACGATGGAGCAAGAAGGTAAAGAGGCAACACACCCACATCAAGAGCAGTCACAACGAGCCACTGTTGGAACCAAGAAGCAAGAGGTTTGACGAATTGGTATTTCGTTCGTAAAATATTTGCGAATTTGTATCAGAATCGGAGGAGCTGACTGCCATTCTGCACCGTGCGTACGATAACGTCATGGTTGAGATGGAAAAACTGAAAGCCAAAAGGAAAGGGACATGTTTGTTATCTCATGAAGATGCCAACTTGGAATCCGTTAACGAGCTTCAAAGCCCACCAAGGGTTCGAACAAGAGGACGTCCAAAAAATAGGCTAGGTTCAAAGTTGGACAAACAGATTACAAATGCCTCAAAGAAGAAGAAAACGAAAGCTTTAAATGAGGTAAAAGTGATGTTCTTTAAATATGTGGTGATTGAGTTTAATTTTCTTGTTAATAGTTTTGCTAATATGTGAGTTTATTATTTCCAGTTAAACCTCTTTGATGCTGCATCAGTGGTGCGTCCAAATTCCAGCCAATATCACGGATATGTTATGAATTATCAGTTCAGGGAACCAACAGCAGGGGATAGTTTTTTGAGTGTATAGTTACAGAATATCGGTGTAAAGCTTAGTTTTTTGGGTGTATTTCTGAATTTTCTTGTGTTTGACATTTTACATTTATATATTTTCAGATGCTCCTGTTTATGTTATAAATTATTGTTTTGTTTAGTTTTTATGGTTTAGAATTTAGGGTTTAGGGTTTAGGGTTTAGTTTTTAAGGTTTAGGGGTTTAGGGCTTATGGTTTAGGGTTTAGGGGTTTAGGGTTTAGGGTTTAGGGTTAATGGTTTAGGGTTTAGGATTTAGGGTTTATGGTTTAGGGGTTTAGGAATCCAACATTAGGGGATAGAAGTTTGAGTGTATATTGAAATTATTGGGGTGTAAAATTCCATGTTTTGGGTGTATAGTAGGTTGGGTGGTTTAGGGTTTAGGGTTTTAGGGTTTAGGGTTTTAGGGTTTTAGGGTTTATGGTTTAGGGTTTATGGTTTTAGGGTTTAGGGTTTTAGGGATTTAGGGTTTAGGGGATTTAGGGTTTAAGGTTTTAGGGTTTTAGGATTTAGGGTTTTAGGGTTTATGGTTTTAGGGGTTTAAGGTCTTAGGATTTAGGGGTTTAGGGGTTTAGGTTTAGGGTTTAAGGGTTTAGGGATCCAACATAAGGGAATAGAGGTTTGGGTGTATATTCAACTTTTCTTGGGTGTAAAATTTCATATTTTGGGTGTATAGCTGGTTTGATGTTTTCCTTCATATTTTAGCACATGTAATTCAGACCTTTTGAATACAGTAGAGACAGTTTAATTATGGAAAATTTTTTTATAATAAAACTGGATTATATTGGCAAAATTTTACAGCATGTGTTCAAATTGTTACAAGACTACATAACAGTTAGATTAATCAGTGTCAATATCATTAGAATCTATCTGACAATAAGGACTCAATAACACTGAGGATGGCTTGGACAGTCTTATTGCATCTCCCCTAGTGGCTTCAGCTTTGTCTTGATTCATTTCATTGAATAAAATCCGGAAAGCATATTCTACTCTATAGTGGTCCACCTCGTCCTACAATTTAAAAGAATATTCTTTTTAATCAACCATGTTAATTTAGTAAAGTAATACAGAATTATATAGTTTTAAACACAATTACCTGAGTCCAATTGACCCACTCATACTTTCCCCTTTTAACATTTTCGGGCTGAAATAGCCACTTCATTACATAAATAGCACAGTCATAGCTGAAAAACAAGAAATAAATTAGCAAATTACATATAGGAAAGATTAATTTTCAGAGTGAAAGATTTATACCTTGTTTTTTGGCCTGAGATGTTAATGTATGGTGGTTCAATTTCCTGATCCTTTTTCTTCAAAGGTGCCCCCCAGCATATACTCTCATTCTTGAAATTACATATCCCTTAAAATACAAAACAAATCAGTAATATATGAATAAATTTAATAAAAGAATACACCCAAAGGAGCACAAACTTTACACCTTATATTGAACAGAAAAATACCCAAATATTAAAATACAAAATACAGAAAAAACTTATAATGAATTTATTTAGGTTCATTTTGGCTTCGGAGGGACATGTCTTCTGATATGGGTCGAGTATATAAAATTTTCTCTTTCTTGAATCAGCCACCTATAACCACCAATGGTTTGAATAGCAAACAGGTGCAAAAATCTGAAGCATGTCCACATTGAACAGTGTTTTAGTTTAATTGGCACATAAGTAAAGAATGGTGATAAGAAGTTTTAGAAACGAAAACTTACATATGGACGTGATGCTAATTTTTTGAGGTCCAAGAAGGGTATAAACATTGGATAGTCTTCCACCCTGAATGGCTTTTTGGTTTTAGGCTGTAACAATTCTCCATTTGGATGATTTCCAACGGCCATGTTCTACAACAATTGTGAAACACCAAATGAAATATTTAATACACCTAAATGATTACAAAAATACACCCGAACGATTACAAAAATATACCCAAAGAATTATAAAAATACACCCAAACGGTTACAGAAATACACCCAAACGATTACAGAAATACACCCAAAGGATTTAAGAAATACATCCAAAATTCGTTGAAGTATACCTTACCGCAATATCAGGAGGAGACAATATATTTCTTCTTGAAATCTTTAAATGTTTGCTGGTTAAGGATGAGGCACATGGTAGAGACAATCTAAAAAAAAAGCCCGAATCAATTTACATCAATCAACATTGCAGTTACATTTTCGATAAAATCATTAATGTTATTCTAATATTACCTCAGCTTCTATATGTGTATCAGCTTTCAGAGATGTAAAGTGGACTTTTGACAAAATGAATCCATCTTGGACATTGAGTGTGCACACGGCGTCATACTCATTAGTGCTTCCATCTCCATATGTCTTCACACATGTGTCTCAGACGTAACATTTCTCTTTCATTTCAGCCGACATCTCGTTGGTCCTCGCAGGAGTTTCAAACTTTTCAAAAATTTCTTTGCCACTCTGCTTTTCAATCTGTGGTCTTTTACCTTCTGTCTTCACCCCACTGTTTACAATTTTTTCCACCAATTCCTCTAATTGTTCGATTAGTTTTGGTATTTCAGGAGTTTTTGCCCTCTGACCCTCTTGCGTCGCTGCTTCTTCTGGGCTTGAATCAGTCAAGCCAAGGCTGAATGATGGCATCAGATCTTCTTTAGGTATGTAGGATGTTGTCCGGGCCACCATCATCAGTGCAGCAGCGTCTTCTGGGGCTGGGTTACTACGTGTTGACATATAACGTACTATAAGAATAAGAATAGACGAATGATATTGAAAACCAAATTTTATTTTGCTAAACTTACATTTTAGATGGAGCTAGTTGAAACGTGGGTGTGCTTTCTTCAGGTTTCGGAGGGTGGTTTTGGAATGCTGTAGGGTTAGATAAAATAAATCATGTTATAAAAAAACTATTTACAAATCAATTGTGAAGATATACACCCAAATATCGACAATATACACCCCAATAATAACCAAATACACCCCAATATCATTCCTTACCTATCTGTTCTTTCTTCACTAATTTTCTCTCTCGGAGACTTTGTGGGGGATGGTTCAATTACTGGCACAGGGGTAGTCTGGGACAGCGGGACATAAAGTTGAATCGGAACTCTAAACAAGAGAAAAATAACAATTTAAGAAAGCCCGTGAAAATAAAATGGTTATAAGGTTGAAATTTACTTGTAAAACTCACATTGAAAGGGCTTCAGTTTGTAACTGTGTCTCTACCCTCATAACCATCATGTTCTATTCAGCTGGGTCATTGGCTGATTCTTCTACCAGACACAACTTGAAATACACCCAAAGAAACTAAAAAATACACCTGAAGCATTCAAAATAAACACAAGCTTTGTTTTTTGAGAACTTACGCAGTTGCAATTTTGGCTTTTTTTCCTGCCTTTTTTTCTTGAATAAAACAATAAAGGACTTTTTTCTAAAATATATATATATATATATATATATATATATATATATATATATATATATATATATATAGAATTAGAAGCAGAAGGTAATAAAAGATAAAAGCAACCGGTATTAGAAAGAGAAATTACACGCTATCCGCCGGTTTGTTTATGCTACTTTGATCCGCGTGTCCTTGAGACAAAGGATCATTCTCACTTCCTAAGTTCACCTCCGGTATTCTAAACATAGAATAGATATCATTTAGTAAAAATACAATAAAGTTAAATCAGAATAAAAAGATTTTATCAAATAAAGGTTCTTTCGTTTCGGATGAGTCATAGTGACCTTCTGTCGATGGTAGCGGAGCTCCCTTCTTCCCAGGAAACTAAAAACAATTATGAGAAACCAAAACACCTTAGAATGCCTACTATACACCCAAAAATAACAAACCCCTGTGCATCAGCTTTTTCATTGGTTTTCTTCTTTTTTGATTCCCTTAAGAATTCTTCTAATACTCCAGTTTCAATTTTAGATCAGGCAGTACATGCATAAAAGAACATGTTAACAAATATAATTTTGATGATAAACGGTAATATAGCTTTACAAATTATCTTACCCATCGTAGGATTGAGTTTGTTCAGGAGACGAATCCTCAACAACTTGCTTTCACTTTTTGGATTTTGCCCTGGAGAAAAATATGAATCAGAAAAATAAAATAAAATTGATGATAAAATACTATCCAAAGTAGTGCTTACTTTTGGGGTGTTCTCTGATTTTTTCTTTGTTTTTTATTTTTTTACTGGTGATGATTCTTTGCTTCTGAAAGTTAATAAGAAACGCTCTGTTAATACATGAAATTTTGGGAATAAATGGAAAATAAAGCGATGATAATTTCAGAACATTACTCATCATTCGATTCAGTTTCTGAATTGGAATCCTCTTGGATCTTCTTCCTTTTTTTGGATTCCATTCTGGAAGGCAAATAATCATTAGTAAAAAATACCATAAAAGTGACAAAATACACCCTAAAAGTGACAAAATACACCCAAGTATGTTACTTACTTTTTGGCTGTGTGGGTGGGTTGTTTCCTTTTTGGTTCCTCTGAGTCTTCTTCAGTCTCAGACTTAACGGAAGAATAGACTTCAGTTTCAGATGTATCACTCTCAGATGATGATGAACTTGCCTTCTTTTTTGTTTTTTTTTGTTTTTTTCTTTCTTTTCTTTTTCCTTCATTTGTTTCAATTTCTCTTTTGTTTCTGACATCTTTACAATTTCCGGACACAGTAGAAATGTTAGTTAATAGCATCCACGTAAATAAAACACACCCAAGGTATTCTGTTCACTTACTATATGTTCATCTATTTCTACTCTCATCCTTTCAACCAACTGCTCTCTATTCCAGTTGGCAATCCAGGGTTGTGCATGTCTTTCTTCTCCTTTCTTGTCTTTGTTTTTTGACAAATGAAAATAGACTATCATCAAGGCAAACAGGCAGCCGTTGTTGATTTTTTCTTTTCAAATTGTAATTAGTTATGCCATTGATAATGAAATTCAGCACATGGACTCCCCAGTTGCCCTCCTTTATTTTGTCCATCTTAAAAATTGGAGCTAGGTGCACATGAGTGATTTTGTTTATTGTTGTTGGCAACAAGAACGCCATCTGTATATAGAGGATGAAAATCCTCTTAAACATCAGGCAATCCTATTCATTTCCAACATGAATACTCATCATCTCATCCGTCAAATTTTTTAGAGTCTTCCCTTGGAATCTTCTAAAAATCTCTTTATTATCTTCAGAAAGTTCCTTACGACTGACTTTCTGAGGAAATAGATCTCCTACAAAAAAGAAAATAACTTACATTGAAAATCACTTGAAATACTCCCAAATATCACTCATATACACCCCAATATCACTCATATACACCTATGTTTGTTTCTTGATTATATGATAGCAGAATAAGATATTACGAAGAATGGAAGTATAGAGGTTTTCTGTAATGAGTTACCTGATGCGTTGAGGCCAAGCGCAGCCCCTATTGTGCTGGGTTTAACTCTAAACAAACTGTAGCTGGTTTCAAGTGTGTTTTTCCCCAATTTAAAGGAGTTAGCCAACTCCCTTAATAGTTTGTGATGCACCCTTAGTGGCGGGATGTGCATCAGTCCACCAAAACCTAAATCCCGAATAATTGCTTTCTTTTCCTCACTCATATTTTCAAATTTTTTACTCAACAAATGGGTTGCACACTTCAAGTCTTTGGTTTGCTATAAACAAAGCAAAATTAGAGTCATTAGAATAAGATATATTTGTATTAGGAAAAATTGACTTGTTCTAAGACATATACACCCAAAAATCATTTAGAAGAGGAAGAGTCTTTCATGTAACCATGCACAATCTACTTAAAAAACATGTACCAAAATATATCAAAGCACACGTTAAAGCATTCACTAGAAGTACGCGAAATAGCGTAAACGAAGAACAGTGTCATCAGAACATTAATATGAGATCTAAACCAAGAACAGTGAAACAAAGAGAGAAATACTGGCGATATAGTTCTTCAATTTCATATAACAGTGTGAAAAACCTAGAAGAATAGTAAAACAGTACCTTGAATAATGTTTCTTCGTTTTTTCTGGTGATTTTTGATGGAGATTTATATCTTTTGTTCTTGATTTCTTCTACTCTTCGCGAGGAGTTGAAACGTTTCTTCAGAATCGTAATTTGTTTCGAATGTGGCTTGAAACTTGACGGTTTGCGTTTTGATTGAGGAAGAAGAGGAAGAGTCTGCCATGATGAGCGTGTTTTGAAAAAACGCAACCGTTGTGTAAGACGCGTGCGTTTACGCTCCATTTTAAAGGAGTGTAGTGCACATGGTTTTTTTTTTTTGCTGGGCCAACTTGTATAGCTTGTAAACCAAAAAGGCTTGCATGTGTAGTAGGCCTGGATAGTATATTACTATATTTCTCGTTTAGAATATGATATAATATCTCAAATACAACGAGATCCATATTAAAGAGGGATCAAGATTTTCTAAAATGAGGAAGTTAGTTAAATAGTAAAATAAATAGTTAATTAAATTAAAATAGTAAGGTATATACTTTATAAAAGTTATAAAATCAATGGTAATTAATCCTTCATTTTATCACTTTATTAATTTTCTCACTTTAAAGAATTCAAATTCAGTAAAGAGTATTTATAAAAAATTTTTATTTCTTTTAATTTTTATATTTACTTCTTTTCAGTGGCAGATTTAAGGTGGCCATGGTGTCACGGTAAATTTTTAGAAGGTTAGATTTAACAGTATTTTTATAGTTTTCTGGAGTGTTTGAGAATACTCTAGATGGTTCTGGAACGTTCTAAAATGTCCTAGAAGTTCCTAGAATACCCTAGAAGGTTCTAGAAGACTCTAGAAGATCATAGAATATTCTAGAAGAGTGTGGATTGATATAAAAGTATAAAGAGTTGTATGGAACAATCTAGAAGTATTTAGAAAGTAGTGGTAGGATAGATATTTATAAAGAATGTTCTAGATGATTAATCTAGACCATTGATTAGATTTAATCCTAACCATCCATTGAGGAGGTGGATGGCTATAAATAGGAGGTAAGAGTTAGTGTGAGGGTGTGTGAATCATTTGTAACAAACACTTGAGTAATAAAGTGTTCTTCCACCAAAGCTTCCTTTCTCTTGTGTTCTCTTGTGTTCTTAGCTTTCTTGCTAAGTATTGAGGGTTAGGCTGACTTGGTCTTAGCTCAAGAGGTTGAGTAAGTCCGAGTGCCGGCACGGTAGCGTTGGAGTGTGTCCAAGGCCGTGACAATTTGGTATCCGAGCAAGGTTCGAGAGGGAGCACAAGTGGTTTGTGGGTATGGCTTCTAATATCACCATGGAGCATGTTGAGTCTCAAAGGGGAAGGGATGCTATTCCTTCTCAATGGGGAGGCAAGAAGATCCGTTCTTCAAGTGAGCCTAGAGGTAAGGACTCTAACTTCTTAGAAGAAAGAGTTTCTATGTTAGAAAATGTTCTATCCTCTATGGATGAGCGCTTCCAAAGGATAGAACATGACAAGGAGACCCTCGATACTCACGTGTTGGGAGAATTAGATGCTTTCAAATAAAGCATACTCCAAATCGAAGAGAAGCTTGAGAGTTCCTTGAAGCTATTTGAGGAAGTTCGAGTTTGGTTCGAGGAGGCAAAATCTCGACCAACCATTATAAGGGAGATGACAAAGATTGATCTCCCAATGCCAAAGGAGTTCAAGGGCGTGAGGGACGCTCGAGAGGTGGAGAACTTCCTATGGCAAATGGAAAGGTACTTTGAAGGCCAAGGGGTGGTCGAAGAAGCAATAAATATACGCACTGCAGCTTTCTATCTTTCTGATAATGCTACTTTGTGGTGGAGGAGAAAGAGCGTAGATATGGAGAAGGGTACTTGCAACATAACCACATGGGAAGATTTCAAAAGAGAGTTGAAAAGACAATTCTTCCCTGAGAATGTGGTTTATGAAGCAAGGAAGAAGTTGAGGGAGTTGAAGAACAAGAGTACGATTAGCGACTATGTAAAGGAGTTCACTACTCTCACACTTCAAATCCCCAACTTAGCATCAGAGGATGCATTGTTCTTCTTCATTGATGGACTCCAACCTTAGGCAAAGCAAGAACTACAAAGAAAGAATGTTAAGGATGTCAATGAGGCTATCGTGGTGGCCGAATTACTCACTGAGTATCATAGGGGAGACTCTAAACCCAAGTCTTCTTCCAAGCCTAGTTCTACCAAAAGTGGGGGAGACAAAGGGAAGAGTTTCTCAACCAAGAAGGAAGGAAAATACTCTTCAAAGAAAGAGTACGAGGAAAAGAAGAAGGCTTTCGTACCTAAAGGAGGATGCTTTGTGTGTAAGGGACCACACCAAATGAAGGACTGTCCCAAGTTAGGGACTCTGGCATCTATCACCGAGGAACGAGAGGCCCAAACTCAAGTAACTGAGTGTGTTGGATCCATCCAACACATAAATGCTGTGAAGGGCAAAGATGCAAGCACTGCAGAAAAGAAAGGCTTGATGTATGTCAAAGCCTTTATCAATGAAAAACATGTCATGGCTATGATTGACACTGGTGCTACACACAACTTCATCACTCCTGATGAAGCAAGGAGGCTTGGGTTGAAGATCACCGAAAAGAATGGTTGGTTCAAACCTGTGAATACCAAGGGTGAACCCCTTAAGGGAGTAGCAAAAGGGGTTGAGATGACTCTTGGTTCTTGGAAGGGCCTTGTGGATTTCTCAGTAGCACCCATGAACGATTTTAAAATAGTCATCGGGCTCGATTTGCAAAGGAAGGCAAATATAATACCTATGCCATACTACGACGTAGTATGCGTCATGGAGAAAGGCTCTCCATGCATGGTCCCTACAGTCTCTAAAGTTGGAGGACCACCGATACTCTCCGCTATGCAACTCAAGAAAGGGTTCAAGAAGGGAGAGATTACATATTTGGCTCTATTACAAGAGGAGTCAATATCCGAAAGAGAAGACGTTCCTCCCAAAATCAAGGAAGTCCTTGAAGAAAATAAGGATGTGATGCCTCCCGAGTTGCCAAAACAACTACCACCTCGGAGGAAGGTGGACCACAAGATTGAATTGGAGTCAGGAGCAAAGCCGCCCACCTCAATACCTTATAGGATGGCACCGCCAGAACTTGAGGAGTTGAAGAAGCAACTCAAGGATTTACTAGATGCTGGGTTCATCCGTCCATCGAAGGCACCTTATGGCGCACTAATCTTATTCCAAAAGAAGCATGATGGTTCATTGAGGCTATGCATCGACTATCGAGCACTTAACAAGGTAACCATCAAGAACAAATACCCCATTCCTTTGATAGCCGATTTGTTTGATCAACTTGGTAGAGCCAAGTGGTTCTCAAAGCTAGATTTGAGGTCAGGATATCACCAAGTGAGAATTGCCGATGGTGATGAGCCTAAGACCACGTGTGTCACGAGGTATGGATCGTATGAGTGGTTGGTGATGCCTTTTGGCTTAACCAATGCTCATGTGACCTTCTGTACCTTGATGAACGAGATCTTTCGACCTTACCTTGATCGGTTTGTAGTGGTCTACTTGGATGACATTGTTGTCTATAGCAATACTTTGGAGGAACATGTAGAACACTTACGAACCGTGTTCAAGATCTTGCGAAAGAATAACCTATATGTGAAGAAGGAAAAGTGTTCCTTTGCAAGGGACGAAGTCCACTTCTTGGGACACATCATTAAAGGTGGAACTCTCTGCATGGATCAAGGAAAGGTGAAGGCTATCAAAGAGTGGGAGCCACCAAACAAGGTATCTGAATTGAGGTCATTCCTTGGGTTGGCTAATTACTATCGAAGGTTTATCAAGGGATACTCCGCTAAGGCTACACCATTAACTGATCTTCTCAAAAAGAATCACTCTTGGGAATGGTCAAAGGAGTGTCAAAAGGCCTTTGATGAGTTGAAGGCTGCTATCACAGAAGGACCAGTACTAGCACTACCTAACTACTCAAAGGTATTTGAAGTCCACACTGATACTTCTGACTATGCTATTGGAGGAGTTCTGATGCAAGAAGGACATCCTATTGCCTTTGAGAGTCGCAAGTTGAATGATACAGAGAGGCGATACACTGTCCAAGAGAAGGAGATGACCGCGGTGGTGCATTGTCTGAGAACTTGGCATCACTACTTGCTTGGTTCACACTTCATCGTCAAGACAGACAATGTGGCTACAAGCTACTTCCAAACTCAAAAGAAGTTAAGCCCTAAACAAGCTAGGTGGCAAGACTTCTTGGCTGAGTTTGATTTCGAATTCGAATACAAGTCAGGCAAGACTAATGTGGTAGCAGATGCGTTGAGTCGCAAGGCTGAGTTGGCGGCCATTTCTATGGTGGAAGGAGATATTGTGCATACCATCAAGGAAGGGTTGCATCACGACCCATTAGCCAAGAAGTTGGTGGAGTTGGCCAGAGAAGGTAAGACCAAAAGATTTTGGTTAGAAAACGACCTTCTCTACACAAAAGGGAGAAGACTATACGTTCCTAAATGGGAAAATCTGAGAAGGAAGTTGGTAAGAGAATGCCACGACACCAAGTGGGCTGGTCACCAAGGTCAGCGAAGGACCTTAGCACTCATTAAATCTTCTTATTATTGGCCTCAAATAAGAGATGAAGTGGAGAGCTATGCGAAGACTTGTCTTGTGTGCCAACAAGATAAGATTGAAAACAAGACACCAAGCGGGTTGTTGGAACCTCTGCCTCCATCAGAGCGACCGTGGAAAAGTGTCTCCCTAGATTTCATTTCTGCCTTACCGAAGTCTGAGGGGTTTGGATCTATTCTCGTGGTAGTGGATCGATTTTCGAAGTATGCTACCTTTATACCCGCCCCTACTGACTGCATTGCAGAGGAGGCAGCACGACTATTCTTCAAGAATGTGGTGAAATATTGGGGATTGCCTAAGAGCATCATTAGTGATCGAGATCCACGCTTCACAGGACGACTATGGACAGAGCTGTTCAAACTCCTTGGGTCGGAGCTTCATTTTTCAACAAGCTTCCATCCTCAAACCGATGGGCAGACTGAGAGAGTGAATGCCTTACTCGAGTGTTACTTGAGGCATTTTGTAAGCGCTAATCAGAAAGATTGGACAAAACTCCTCGACATTGCTCAGTTCTCATATAATTTGCAAAGGAGTGAGTCTACAAGGAAGAGTCTGTTCGAGATTGTGACTGGACAACAACCACTTACACCTCACTCTCTTCCTTTCCCTTACTCAGGAAAGAGCCCTGGAGCTTATCATATGATTAAATCTTGGGAAGAACAAGCAGATGTCACTCGTCCTTACCTCGACAAAGCTGCAAAGAGGATGAAGAAATGGGTAGATAAGAAGAGGAGGCATGCAAGCTATCAAGTGGGAGACAAGGTAATGATCAAACTTCTTCCACAACAATTCAAAGCCTTTCGCAAGGTTCATAAAGGCTTAATCCGTAAATACGAAGGGCCATTTGAGATCATTGGACGTGTTGGGGAAGTTGCTTAGAAAGTACAACTCCCTCCCTCTATGAAGATCCATCCGGTCTTCCATGTGAGTATGCTTAAACCATATCACGAAGACCAAGATGAACCGAGTAGAGGTGATTTGAGTCGTGCTCCGCCTGTGGTGATTAGATCCTTTGATAAAGAAATCGAAGAGATCTTAGCTAATCGCGTCGTGCGACGAAGAGGAGTACCACCAAGTATCCAATACTTGATCAAGTGGAAATGACTTCCGATAACTGAAGCCAGTTGGGAAGCTCGTGAAGATCTGTGGCAATTCCAAGAACACCTAGAGCGCTATCATGAACAGAACGTGACGAGGACGTCTGCACATTAGGTGGGGGAGAATGTCACGGTAAATTTTTAGAAGGTTAGATTTAACAGTGTTTGTATAGTTTTTTGGAGTGTTTGAGAATACTCTAGATGGTTCTGGAACGTTCTAGAATGTCCTAGAAGTTCCTGGAATACCCTAGAAGATTCTAGAAGACTCTAGAAGATCATAGAATATTCTAGAAGAGTGTGGATTGATATAAAAGTATGAAGAGTTGTATGGAACAATCTAGAAGTATTTAGAAAGTAGTGGTAGGATAGATATTTATAAAAAAGGTTCTAGATGATTAATCTAGACCATTGATTAGATTTAATCCTAACCATCCATTGAGGAGGTGGATGGCTATAAATAGGAGGTAAGAGTTAGTGTGAGGGTGTGTGAATCATTTGTAACAAACACTTGAGTAATAAAGTGTTCCTCCACCAAAGCTTCCTTTTTCTTGTGTTCTCTTGTGTTCTTAGCTTTCTTGCTAAGTATTGAGGGTTAGGCTGACTTGGTCTTAGCTCAAGAAGTTGAGTTAGTCCGAGTACCGTCACGATAGCGTTAGAGTGTGTCCAAGGCTGTGACAATGGTCCCTCTCCCCTCGCCTAATTTTTTTTTTAAATAGTTAGTAGATAGTAGTGTTATTATGTGTATCATTAATTAATTATATTTTAGTACATTATACACCTAAAAACATTATCTTATCAGTAACTTAATATGTATAATGTGTATTGTAATATAACTATCAAGTAGCGTTTTCCTTAAAAAAAATAAGAGTATAAAATCTAAATATATAAATATGTAATAAAACTTACACTTAGCGGATGATATAATTCTATCTTCTCGTTCTAGGTTTCTTTCTCTTATACAGTGGAGAGAAAAGCTCTTGAAAAAAAAAAAAAAAAAGAGACTTTTAGCGGATGATATAATATGTATTTAAAAGGAAATTAGTTTAAAATTTACCTGAGAAATAATAATTGATCATTTTAGCTCCATAAAACATCGCTAAACAAATCTAAAAGTATCAAAACCTTAAAATGTTGTTAAAATTTGACTTTTATATAATGTAATTATTGACTTGATATATATACATTCTATAAATTATACTTTGTTAATTCTTATGTTTATTTTGCCCCCCCCCCCCCCCCCCAACCTCTTGTGAATTTTCTGGGCCTTCCATTGCTCTAAACCTCCTCTTTTATGTTAATACCTAATTGTAAAAATGATGAAGTAATCAAAATATGAACTTAAGCATTACAAGCAAATTCAAAACTCAAAATCACACCTTCAAACAATATAATCAAGCATGATATAATAATTTATCCTAACCTAATATTTAATCCCAAAACAGATACTTAATAATATATCACAAATCCTAAGCAACTAATTTATATAAACATAATAATTACTAAATCCTTAAACTATCTATATCATAAACAACTAATTAATCTACAAAATTTTCGTAACAAAATATATCTTACGTTTCTATATAATAATAAAAAAAATGAAAGAGTGACTAACCTAAATGCTGCTCAAATAATGCAGAGATAAGTTAGTTTATGGAGAGATGTTAGAGAGAGAAGTGAAAATGAGGGGGTAAAGGGAAAGACGGGGTCCACTTTATTTATGTACTATTTTGATTTTTGACATCAAGAACAATATGATCGACCCAATTAGAAAGTGCGCCACGTTGGGTAATGAGAAATAAATTTAGATGTTGAAAACTTTGCTCTACATAAGCAGCAGCATTGCAGCAACAAGATGCACTAATTATATGTCAAGACTACCAAGAGAGATGGATATTTTATTAAGGGGAGAGGGGACCAGTAAGTAGAGAACAGGGTATATAGTACAAGGTATAAGAAAACATAAAAGACTGGTCCTAAATCTCTTAAAGTTGTGCAGTTAGTCTAACACGGCTCGATGGGTCTGCAACACGTGCCAAAGTTGGATTCTCTTCACTTTCACTCTCTTTGGAAGCTGCATTTTGATGTGTACCCATTGCGCAAAGATAAGACAAGGACTGGAGCCATGAAACCAATGTGGGTTTGCGAATGACATCATCAGAATTTGCCACTTGAGAATATAACTCATTAAGAACCGCATCTTGTGCATCTTGTGGCAACTTGGTAACAAGTTGGGCCAACAGTTGCATCAACTTGGGCAAGACCTGAGAAGTAACAAAGGGCTTGCATAATCAGGCTTAAGAGTAGTATTTGACTAATATCATATGCATAATGAAATAACATAATGTCCAATTAATACACCATGCAACTGAATAGTAAGTACCATCCTTGAGCTTTTATGATCTATTGTTTAATTTTGCATGAAGCGGTCAAGCATAGTACAACCCAAAGCAGTTAATGTTTAATAAATTAACAACTTACTTGTATATCAACAAGAAAAACTAGGCGCAGGATCAAGCCCAATAATTTCTTGCTTGGTTCTGGCTCTCCTTGCTGCCTCTTCCATGCATCAGCCTCCGAAACATTGGCTTCAAAACATAGTTGATTGGCTTTGTCAACAAGACTCTGAATGCAATAATAAGTGGCAGGGCTTCCAGCAGGAACATGTTGGACCAGCCCTACAACCCCAGAAGCCATACCCTCAAAAGGAGTAATTCCCGGATATCCCTGTATTGATATTAGGTGATAGAAAGAAATTAAATATCAAAACAACAGGTCTTAGAAGAAGGATCAAGCTCTTTAGTAGGATCAATCAAATACCAATAAAGATCTTTGTATGTAATGGAAAACAAGTTGCTCCTTGAATGATGCTATATCATTCTCTTCAGATTCCTTTCCCATAGACATAAATGCCGCAAACAAAGAATGAGAGGCTTGGGCTACTTTTCCATTTGGGTGCTCCAAGTATCTAGTTTCTTATATATAAGGAAGCAAAACATGTAGGATGCATAAGATAACACTTAGCTGAAATGCTGTTTAGTACAAAAGACAAGCTAAATCAAACATGTAGTTGATGTAGGATACAAGAACACCGTTGGAGCTATCATATTTTTGAATGCAAGGCTGGGCAAACACTCGATAAAAGTTGGGATGACTCGCAGGTAAAATAAAACTCGAGCTGTTTGGACTTCATCCTTCGACCATAAATAATTGGATTTCTGGTCTAGAAGACATAGAATATTATAAAACGCTAAAATAATTAAAATACATGAGAAGCCTACATTATAAAAGAAATTGAGTAAATCATACCTGGGCCATTTGTCAAGTCAGAATACGAAGGCATGGAATTCACAAAACATGTACAAGCATACTCATTCTTATTTACAGTTGCAACTACTTTACGAATAGTTTCCATATACTCTGGCAGGCGGACATGGCGAAAATATTCCATGCAAGAAAATGATATTAGTATCTTCAATGAAACTTCCATTTGCATTTCTTGAGAAAATTTGGAGTTCAACTTATGCTTTGTTACAGCTAATGCAAAGACTACAACCATAAGGAAAGCAGATTCAGCAATTTTTTCCAAAACCTCAAGAAGCTCATTTGCCTTGCCTTTAAGAAGCAAAGCTACTTGCCTATATCCAAAGTAAACATCCTGACAATATTGCCATAAAAAGTTTTCCACTATATTCTTATTTTCTTCGTCGGCTGAAAGATATTGATTGCAGAAAATCCCAGTTATTACTCCTGCTTCCTTGAAGAGGATACTATCTACATGTTCTTTGACTTCATTCAGCTTCAGTCTGCCTGAACTAAACACTGATTCATACAACTGGGGCAATGGAAACATTTCAGTTAACAATGCCAAAGCAAGACAAACAAAGAAAGAGGAATTGCTCGAAAAAGAGCCAGTTCGAACCAATCCTAACGAGACACACTGAAGCAAAAGCCTGTTTTTAGAATCATTTCTCAACTCTTTGAATCTCAATGCCTGGAAAACCAAATCACTAACTAAAGCTTCCATACAAACAACTGCACAAGTTCTGATTCGAGACACAATGTCCAATTTCACACCACTTGATGTAGACCTATTTGCAGCTCTCAAAACTCCAGCCGCAGCCATGAAAACAACAAACGGAGTGTAGTTTTCCTTAGAGGTTCCAAAAGTTTCTTGGAGAAAAATATGCACTTTATTCAAAAGCTGGAAATTGATCAAGTTTGACATAACCCAATCAGTCAAATACAGAATCATTAGTCCATGAGAAATATTACCGTGAGGCCCATCTTTCGTTCCCCAAATTTCAAACAATGAATCCAATATTGTAACATAATGAACAGTCACAGAAGATGATAAAGCATAACCAACTCCAGCTAAAACATCAGGCAAAAGTTCTGTGAATGAACCAAGTACCTGACGTTTCTCCACAAACACTCTAGAGAGTAAATCCAGACAGAATGTTTTTGTACTCTCAAATGCCGAAGATGCAAAAGAAAAGGAACCCAACAGGAGAACACTTTCAGAGAAGAAAGCATGACAGTTTCCAGAATCAAATTGAGAAGAGAAGAGGTTAGAGAGGACATCCATTGCAGAATCAATTATAGCAGCAGTTGGCTTGGAAGCCTTTCGTACCCATATGTAAAGAAGCCTAAAGAAAAGAGGATATGATTCATATGGAAGAGAAATGTTCGAAGATGAAAGAATGCCAAGGACAAGTCTTGCTTGGGGGTCAGCAACATGGAGAGAGGTTTGAGAATCAACAAGGGTTCTAAGAGATTGCAGATGACATTGACTAAATGATGAATTTTGAAGGGAGCCACGGAGCTCAGCCCATGCCTGAATGATGGCTCTGGCAGATGAGGAATTAGACTTTCTAGTGACAAATTTATCAGGATTGATACATTTCCTCTTTAGCCATTCCTCCAAGAACACGATGCCAGGTTGTGCTGACATATTATCTTACACTGAAACAATAGTAATAAAAACAGCTATTCATCATATTTCATCATTCTGTACAATCAATTGTAGTTTTCAATGCATTATTCCATGTAACATTTCATTGATGTTTATGCAGGTCCTACTTTTCAGCAAATCTGTATTGGCATATATGGGAAGAGGTGAGAGGTAAGCATGTGAATATGTTGATGGGGATAAAATTTCTGTAAGAGGATTGAGTTCAATCTCATTGAGATAGGGGTATTATAATGACCATGATGGTGGTAAAACCACATTAACCAGTTTCCCACATAGCAAATCAGTTATTGTTACTGGTTTAAACTAGTTCACAAAAATATAAAAGCTTTTAGTATTGAAACAAAACCAGTTTTACTATATATATACTGTTTAAAAGACCAGTTTATCACCATTTACAAACAAACACCGATTTTCAAGTTTAAAAAGTTGGTTTATACCTGTTCTCAAAGCAATTAAAACACAAAAACCGGTCAAACTGATTTTAAGGAATTTCAAGATTTTAAAAGAATAATATTTTATTCCTTTTTTGGACTTTATTCTAAAATAAAACAACAAAAGATGCCTACTATGACATAATTGAAAGATACTATCTGACCCAAAAAATAATTGATGTCATCAATTACTAATGAAGGAGAAAACAGAACACGGAAAGCTACAAGGCAAACACAATCTAATACTCAATATTTGTGCTCAACCATCCTACACATATCACTTAAGTTTCAAATGAAACGACGAATGATAAAACTTAGAATGATGCTCTCTGAGTTAAACCTTTCCACTGATTCTCCTCAGAATGAGGTGCATCTAAAATCTCCAACACTTGTTAATCTAGCATAATGACAAGATTAACATGAATTCAATGGTGATCTTTTAAGTCTTAAATAAGTGATATTAATGGAAATCAAGATGCATGCTTTCTAATTCTAACAAAATGGTCTATATATTTTATTCAAAGTTAAAAGCTAAAACTAAAAAAAATCAACTGTATAAAACATATACACTAGGATGAAGCCAACTTCTTAATACAACCAAAGTTGTATGAGATATTAAAAAATATTATTGAGTTTTACATAGATAATAGAGGCAGATCATACTTTATGATACTCTCTAGAGCAATAGAAGAGCTCCATCATCAGAATACAGAAGACAAAAAGCATAGGCCATAAAGTAGTGCTTAGTGTTGCATAGAGAGACAGAACAAACTGCTCTCCAAATAATCAGATATAAAAGGAACAAATAATTTGTTTGCCATTTTTTCCAAATATTATTAGGAATCCCATAATTCAATTGAAGACGTAAAAAATAAATAATAAACAGTGTTAAAATCTAAATGTCCAAACAATGCTTGCCCCTAAATGTCACATTTTGAAACTTGAAACAATAAATGTTGCAACTTGCAACTACTTTTTTCACCTAACTTCCTAATAGGACCTCTGTTGCAGTATATATCAAATTTTAACATAAAAAGAGTATATATACACACAATCTCTACTCCCAGACAAGCGTGCTACATAAGTGATTTGTTCAGAAACATGTCCAAACTCCAAACCAATTCCTAAATAGGCTAACGGATAAATCTGAAACATACTCCTAAACCAAAAGGAACAAATAGAAAAGAAGATTAAAGTGAAGAGGAAAACCTACTTACTAGAATCAAATGATGGAGTTTATGGAAGAACAAACAACACTACAACAGTGATTGCAAAGTATTTGTTTAAAATTATGTTTTAGGAATATTTACTTAAATTTTATGGAAGAACTAAAGACAGTGATCCTTTCCACTTTTCCACCATGAATACTATCTGACACTTTTATGTTCTTCAGAAACATCCATAATTATTATCAAAAACCTAAGCACTAAAGCAATAAAGAAACACAAATGCCCTCCAAGAAGTAGAAAATGCATAACACAAAATCTCAACCAATGTAATATTCTCACATATCAAATCATCAAAGCAAAGCAGAAAAGAGAGAAAGAGAAGGAAATATAACATACCGGAAAATTGCTGAAAGATCAGAAACAGCAACAGCTATAATTTCTTGTTGAAAGAAGATGGTGTGGGTGCGAATAGTGAAAAAAAAAAGGATGTTCATAGGAAAGAAATGTTAACTTGTCCGCTTATTTCTCGAAGAGGAAAAACAGGGAAAATGATGCAAGTGACGGGGCTGGCGGCGGCAGCGATGACGGAGGATGCAGGCAGAACGCGAGCTTCGTGCAGCAGCAGCAACTTCCAACCACGCACAACACAGGAGAAGGTAACCAGAAATCCGACGGAAGAGAGGAAGCAGAGGAGCACCGCGTCGACGTCGCTGTCGGAGAACGGAATAAGTAGCGCCGACGTAGGCTCAGGGAAGTTGAGTTAGGGTTCGTAGGGAGGGAGGAGATTTCTGTGTGTTATTGACGAGGGACTGAGGGAGTTTTGTGTTTCTGTGTTTATTTATTTTGTTATTACACGAAGACACATGAGAAGCCTCGTTGGCGGAGAGGAAATCTATGTGTACAGCCGTGAAGTTCTTAAGTTGAACATGGTGGTCGTAGTGATGGGAAGTACAAATAATAAAAGAGTGAGTGGGATCCAAGGAGTCGTGAGAGAGTGGCGAAGGAAACGCTTTTTAGAGGTTATGATAAGTTTGAGATGAGTAAGGGAATATGAAAGGTTGAAATAAGGCGTTGAACAGTGGTTTTTGATGGGTTTGGGAATTTTAGTTTGCAGATTCTGAATCGAAATGTGTTAGTTATGTTCTTCCATGCTTTCTTGGCTGTTTTAACTTTTAAGCTTATTCTGAGATTTACGTAATTATTTAATTTGTTCTTCGAAGTTTTAAATTTTGATAGTGGTCTTCGCATCCAATTTTAGACACTATCGTGGTTCCTAAAATTATTTTTAATGCTAACTCAGTTGATGGAATGTTAATGTGACTGTTGAAGGTTAATTAATTGGGGATATGGATTTGTTGAGGTTTGAATTTTATTTAAAAAATAAAGTGTAAATTTTCTATCGTTTATTTTATAGATAAAACAAAAAAAATTATAAAAAAAATTATTTAAAAATAAGATCATATCTTATTTTTTAAAATAAAAATTTAAAATCGCTAGATGATGTAGCAAAATTGTAATTGTATCCAATTTAATTTCTTTTCTATTATAAAATTCTAATTCATTTCTAATTATCTGAATTGTGTTCTTCTTCTTACTTTTTTTTTTCTTGAATCAGGCAACATTCATGAATTTGAAAAAATTATACGACAAACACTTTTCACATATATTTCATTGCTGGAAAATGTGAGGATTTTCATTCCATTCGGTTCCCGAAAGGTTGAAAGTTGAAACTCTTCGGCGCGTTTTGTTCACCTTTAATCATGATGATGTTGTTGTAATTCAGTGGCGAATTAAGATGCTGACTGGAAGAAAAAGCTTGGTTCGTTTGATCGGAAAACGGCGTCGCTTCCTTCCCAATCGCCATTCCATTCTCTCCCAAACCCTTCCTCCTTACCAGGCATACCATCCAATAACCTCACTTTTCCATTTTCTTTATCTTTCTAATATCAACTATTAATGCCCACCAACTGTTTGAACTTTGAACTCCCAAGACAAGTATCATCTCACAATTTTACATGTCCTTAAATTCAGTTTGCCTCTGCATTTTTAACTTTATGGTGAATGATGAATTGATTATTTGGTCTGATAATAGCATTTTCTGGAATTCAGTTGGGGAAGGATAATGACTTGAAACGATTCAAGTCTTTGGAGGATGATGAGAATGAGAATGCACTATCTTCAAGTAATGTTGTAGATTGTCCCGTTTGTGGGTTTAAGATCCCTGGAGATAACTGTGAGATCAATTCTCATCTGGTATATGATTTTTTACTTAGGTTATTTTATTTGGTTGCTCGATTGAGTGGACTGTGAATATCCTGCAAGTATGGTTTCTCAATGTTTAGAGAGCTTTGATTAAGTGGAAGAAAAAGAAGAGTAAGAAAAAGAGTTGGAGATGAATTAGGGTTTTATAAGGAGGGAGGGACCAAATTGAGTACAATTACAATCTTGTCACGTCATCTAGCCGTTGGTTACCTCCAGCTTGGCAGAGAGTAGCCACATCAGTACTCCGTCTATTGAGTCAGTCTCGAAATGTCAAACAACTGAATGTGGAGGACCACTATAAAATAAATTGAAACTTCAAAAACCAAATTGAGTAGTTGCGTGAATTTCAAGGATCACTATTGAGATTTACTCTGAAAGAAAAACATTAAACTTGAAAAAATTTGTGCAATTGCAATTAACAAAATTTCTTTATAATAAATATCAACGTCAGAAATGGTTAAGCTCAATTTTAGTCTTATATTAATCTCGTCCTTTCTTTATGCAGGCAAAATTGGAACATCATCGTCATTATTATCATATCAATTTGTTTACGTTTAACACTTTTTAGAGTCTTTCTGTTTTTGGTGAGAAATCTATAACTTTGTTCATTCTAGGAGTAGTTATGTATTCTACTCAAGTGCATATAACAACAAATTTTAATAGAATGAATTAACAGAAGTTTAACTTTAACAAATATATACAAATTATTTTTAGTCAAAGGTAATCAAATCAATGAAGCAAGAAGCTTGACTGACCATCTATAGAAAAGTAACTGAGCTTGTAACATTATCCGTCATTCATACATTTCTTGCTTCTCAAGACTTGTTAAAGGAGTTAAAGTTACACATGTAGAGATGTACAATACCAAAATTAAGAGCTGTCTCATGTGATGGCTCAAAAAGAAAGAAAAAAAAAAATCTTATCAGAGCTCCATAATCTAAAGCAAGTTAACATCAAAATCTTGCTATAACTAAACCTTTTTGTTATTCCTACCATTCTATCCTCTGTTACAGGTCATATCCAGAGTATTTTAATTTTGAACTACTTTTCCTAATACTGATCTATACACTTAGTAAATTGATTATGCTTCTAATCTATATCATTGGGGTGAAAATTCTATGGAAGAACTTCATAAGCCCCATTTTTTTGCCCCCAACTACACACCCTAAGAGGAAGGTTATGCATCAACATGAATTCAACTTCTGGTGGGGCTAATAGATGAGCCAGTAGCTGCATCCTGTACAGATTCTGGACTATATTTCATAAGCACCCTATCTTTGTTTTGGTTCCACCATTCTGCTGCTTGAGTCTCGTCAAATTTGCGCTTACTGCACCGAGAAGAAAAAAAGGAAAACAAGAAAGAGATGAAATCATATCCTTACAATGCTTTAGTCGCATGCAATGCACATCCCCATATTGAGAAGCAGGAATTTTCAAAGATTGAATCATTAGTAAATTTCAGATGGAATATGAAATATCATCTGAGAATTTATTGTATTAGCAAGTGACCAGTACCTGAATCTAATTCGTTTAAAAACTTTTCCACCAGAAGGTAATTCTACAAATGTTACATAAACACCACGTTCAAATTGTTCGATGGTCACTATTTCTTCTTGTTTCTCATTCCCGGGTCTGTGTGGATTAGATGATCTTGGCTTATTTGGACTCAACAAAGATGACTCATTGCTTTCTTGAAGAGCATTTCCTCCATTCATAGATGAACCAGCTCCAGCAGCATCAACGGTTTCTTCCATTTTTTGTTCTGGCTGTTTACGAGAGTCATTGTGTGCGCCATGTAAATCATTTGCACTTTGTGACCTTGATTCCAACGTTGATGCAAATAAGGATTTGAATTCCATATTTTCTTTAAGAAATGTCTCAGCATGAGTATGCAAGGTTATTAAAGATTCATAGTCAGGAACTGGTGGCAAGTTCTCAGTCACTTCCCTCAACTGAAACCCACAAATAGATAGATAAAGTGATAAACAAATAAATAAAAGAAAACAAATGTAGATGTGAGAGTAAAACACTTTTTAAATGACATGCTAGAAATCATAATCACCAATATTAATCATTTTTAAATGACATGCTATTAAAAGTAGATGTGAGAGTAAAACACTTTTGCTAGTGTGTACGTACAAGATTCCATATTTGTAATATGGAGAGTAAATATTCATTTTGGTCTCTAACAAATTTATAGGACAAATTAGTCCTTTGGTATTTCAAAGTTCTTACATTTTTTCACCATTTAAAAAGTGGCATGTTAGTCAGTCCCTCCTTATAAAAATATTGAAAATTTTTAAATATACTTATTTGTATAGAGGGACTAAAGATTTTTAAATCTTAAGAAACTGACTTGTCATTTGAAACTTTTGTCGAAATAAAAAATGGATATTTATTCATATTCGAAGATAACAAAGTTTTTACTTTTTACTATTTAATTAACCGACTCAATTAGCTGCCAAAGGTCACCAAATCAAAAGATCCTTCAACATATTTCAATTGTTTGAACTTTGAAAACTTTTGTTTCTTTTAATTCACAGAAGTTCCTGTTCAAAATTTAGCTCTTCATAAAGAATAAAGATAGCTAACTTAACTGTGTTTTGATCAATTAATGTTTTCTTAACTCTTATGGTGTTAGAATAACAAAACGCTTTCATGGACCTCTAAAAATATTTGTCTCATCCAACACATGCACTAAAATCTAGTAATTTATTATTGGACGCATGTTTGATCAATCCCTATTTTGTCTTCTCTTTCTGACTTACTTATCTAAAACCACAATATCAACAAAGGAGAATAGTTTTCATTCCTTATCCACAAAGTTGAGAAAATCTAAAGATAAAAGAATCGTCATTGAGAGTTTATCCATATGTATGGAACCAAAAATGAGAAAAAGTACTTATTACCAAACGATTAACAGGTTCATCAATGGGATTTGATTCTTAAACTACACAGACATATTTTCTTGCCAATTGTATGATTTTTCATTTTATGCCGATCTTGATAAGTAATGCTTTAACAATGTTCAATAGAGGTACCTGATCTGTCATGCACTGGAGATATTCCTTCAGTATTCTATGCTTAGATGATTCCTCTTTAACCAATGAGGTAGATTCCTCAATCTTTTTCTCAAGTTCCCGAATCTTGATATCTTGCATGTCACTCTTCTGCTTCAAATTTTGATTCTATATCCAGAAAATAAACATTCGTAAGAAATAATTAATCAACAAGACATGTTGATACGAGGATTAAGAACTAAACCTAAAGCATGTTAAGACTAAAATTTACTTGGTTTTTTAATTTAGAGACTTCTTGATTCAAAAGATCATTTGTCTTCTTTAAACTATCGATGAGGCTTCTTGAAAATCCGGGGGAACTAGAACGTGGTGGACTTGGTCTCCTTGCATACGGTGATGGAGGTCTTAAATTACTTGGTGTAGGTGGAGTTGGAGGTTGAGTTGATTGTGTAACGGGAACAGAAGCATTCTGCATGACACTAGATGAACTTGGAAACACATTATCCATTGGAATACGCAAAGGAGCTTGAGCAACTCGGACTGTGGAAGAAGAGTCATGCAAAGTTATATTCTTACCCGTCAATGTCTCAAAGTATTTTACAGGATCGGTGCTGGGAGATGAGAGAATTTTCGCATTCTTTGCCTCTCTTGTATCAAATCTTTCCTTTCTATGAGCACGAGTAACATCCTTATTATAAGTGGAAGAAGCACTGCTAGTCTCAGGAACTTTAAGCTTGGAATAACAAGAGTCACACACACGATGTGGTTTGCTAGGTGTTGGAGCCAATGCTGCTCTTATTGACTTTTTGGAGCTACAAGGATGGCAATACACCAATCCACAATTATAACAATTATGCCTTTTTCTTGTAAAACCAAATGGTTGCCGGCAACCCGAGCAAAGTGATTGGTCAGCTCCAGAAATCCACTTATGTATGCATACACAAAATGTAAAGCTTGAGCCACACGAAACATGCTTTACGTGTCTGTCTCTAAAGGCTTCAACCAAAATTGGTGTGTTATGGTCATCTGTGTCTCCATGTCCCAATCTTCCATTGGCACCTCTGCCCCATGTATATAGTTCACCTTTTGAAGTCACCACAGCAACATGATGTGAACCACATGATATTTCCTCTACAACCTCACCCACTAAATTATCTTTGACCAGACTTGGTGTTCTTCCATTGGACATTGGATTTCCTAGTTGACCATATTTAGTTTCTCCCATAGTAAAGACCTGACCAGAGGCAGTGAGGGCAACAGTCATAGTGGTCCCACATGCTACCTGATGAAAACTATAGTCACTCAGTGCAGAGACACAAGTTGGTTGAAGATAGGTATTCTTGCTAGCATGGCCAAGACGATATTGGTCGCCATCGCCCCATGTGAAAAGCTTCCTAGATGAAGATGCATTTGTACCACAATGATCAACAACCTCTATAATTGCTGCAGTGTGCCATACTCCACATGCAACTTTGATTGCCCTTTGTCCACACATTAAGCGCACCTCCTTCGGATATGATACACTATCTCGATCTCCATGGCCCAAGACACCGAATTTTCCATCACCAAAGGTAAACAGTTTTCCAATGGAGGTAACCAATGCTGAATGCCATGTGCCACATGCTACAGATACAACGAGAAGTCCATCTAAAGGTCCTCCAATCTTCTTTGGTATCCAATGGCTCACATCAGTGCCATGCCCAAGAAGTCCTGCATTATGTATGTCATCACCCCAAGTAAATATATCACCATGTGTAGACAGAGCACAAGTATGGTATTCACCACATGCAACAAAACCTACACTAGTAACAGCTAAAGACTCCACGAGTTGCAGTCTCCCACGATTTTTATGAAGCCCATGACCAAGTCTCCCTCCAGAGTCATCTCCCCATGTAAACACCTCTCCTTGCCTTGTAATGAGAGCAATGTGATGTACACCACACCCGATCTGATGAACATCAAGAACAATATTAGACTCTAATGACTTAGGAGTTAGCACATTCTTTGTCGAAAGGACCTGACTCCCAAACCCATCATGTGAGGCTCCATGTGCCCAAATTCTTCCCCATATGAAGACATCTCCGAGAGATTCTATGTCGTCTTGTCCGGACAATACACTACTTGCACAGCCAACACTTGACACACTGATACGAGAAGAACCATCTCCTCCACTTGTCCTCACTGGCATATTTGAAGCTTCTGGTGCCACATCTGATCCTGCTGAATCCAATGAAGACTCATGAGAAGATGAATCCACAGAAAACCTGCCACGGGCGATGGTTGAAGCAAACTCTAATGCCACTCCAAAAGGACGTTCATTATGAGCAAAGTCAGAACAATCCTGCAAATGAAATTAAGAAAAGATGGTTAATTCATTTCTCCAAAAACTTAAATTTTAGATAACCAATAGAATTATCATATATAAGAAACCAATTAATTAGAGACTAAAGGAGTTAATTGGAATTAGGAACTATTTGGCAAGATGTAAACTAAGTAATCTGAAAAATAGAGTATCATTCAAAGAAATTCCATTAAAACTCACATCTGTAAACTCACTTCTAGGGCGCTTACTATTATGTCCAGAAGATATTAATGCGTTAAGGCCCGCAAACCATACCTCCACCTCAGCTTTGTCCTTGCAGATCTAGAAATATGAAATAAGGAAAATCAATATAGTTGAAGTTTTCTGCAAGAAATCAATGTGATGGAAGTTACTATGTTTTCTGACCAAATCAAGTGATCGTTCCCCTTTTTTGTAAATAAGTGAAAATGACAGGTAGTCCTTTTCAGGGCGCAAATATCTTCTAAAGACAGCCTACAAAATTGATATATTTGGGTTAAGTGCATCCTAAATAAATATAGTATCCAAATAACAAGCATGTCACATACTGTTCTCTGTCCAGGGACTATGCGTGAAACAGAAGATAACTTTAGACTCTTTTCCTTTCCATGAGAAAGCCAAATCAGCTTTGTTTCATCCTGTCAATGGCATAAAGTATGAACCTTTTATACAAAGATGTGAAATTCAAACTATATGATATGCATGCATGTAAACTTTTCACAAAAGAAAAAGGAACTTACTGCTGAGAGCCTAAATGGAACAACTTTTGGCTTCCCTTTTCGACAATACTTTACTAATTGACTGCCCTTTTTTAAAATAATTAGTGCCTGCATCAAGATGTAAAATGGAAATTAACTTTTAATACCTAAGGCACCTCATCATTATAATCAATATTGGAAAATATAATACTATCAACAAATTCTTATTGCATAAAAAAAGAACTACTTTATTGGTCACTATTTTACTTAATATATTTCCCATTGATAAGCTAAGAAGTGAATCTAATCATTACCCAATCAAAAACTATGTAAGAAAATGATAATAACTAAATAGCGTTCCATTTGAATGAAAGATTGTGTTCCCTATACATTTGCTTATTTAGTACCAGTATTCTGCTTGTGTTCCATTATCCACTAATTGTAATATATTGGGCTCCTATTTGGTTGGTCTTAAAGACACAAATACTCAGATATGGAGGTATATAGATATGGTTGGTGAAACAGAAGATAGACACCGCAAGATTGAAACAAACTGTCTCTATATGCATCTCATAAAGAAGAGCATTAGTTTCCCATTTTTTGCATCTGTCTCATCATGTCCCTCATCCCAAACGCAACCTTGATGTTCAGTGAAAAATGTTCAAGAAGCCTACTGCTATAGTGGCCACACAAGCAATCAAATAAATTGTAGGTGGAGTACCATCAATAGTCATACCTTCCAATTCACAAACTTAGCATATGAACAATCAAACAATCAAAGGAAAGAGCCCTAATATTTTGAGTTATCTTTTCATAATATCTGTTAACTCAATGTATGTTCATATGGACACAAAAGTTGATGATAATTCCTGCAATTAAAGAAATGTAATCTGAAGAATCAAAGTTTCTAAGATTGGAACTAACTTGCTCAATATCACGGTCATAATTCCCATAACTAGCTGGATCTGCCATTCCATCTGAAAGAAACTGCAAGAGAACAACTGAAGAAAAAACTCAAGCACCATCCTTTCTACTTGGGCCTCTCATCAAAATCACCAAAAATACCTTAACATTGAAATTTTCCCCAAAGAAAACATTAAATATTTTTATTCTTTTAATTTGTTTTATCTGTTGGGAAAAAGGAAAATGCTTGAAGCTCAAAAATGGATATGCATGGGGGACAGATTTAGAAACCATAGAATGATCCAGATGAAGATCTTTCATGCAGCACCAAAAAAGATTGAAATTTTGGCAAAAGTACCTCTGAAATTAGCATGAAGAAGGGTGTGATGAATTTCTGAGAATGATTGCAATGAGCAGTTCTGAGAGAGAGAGAGAATGCGAAAGTTACGTAGAAGAGACGGGTTTGAGATATTGGCGCGCTTCTTTAACTAGACACACTATGCTTTACCTTCGTCTTAGTTTTTTTAAACATTATTTTCTTAGTTTTTCGAGGCTATGTCCATCGGTTGCACTAAAGTTTTTTTTAGCATTACGTATAAACACAATATTGAATACGAGTATCTTACGCGTACATTAAAATTAATTATTAATATAAAATATATATTAAAATTTAAATACATATTAAAAATATATTAAATCACACATATATTTATATATAAATATAATAATAATTAATTTAAATAATTAATTTTATTGTATAAATAATATTTTTATATCGAATAAGTTATATTATTAAGAATTCGAATAGTTTAGTATGGATAAATGATCTAATAATTATAAAGGTTTAGTTATGATGTATTTGATAAATTTTAATAATTTTTTATATTTTTGGTAAAAAAATTTTTAATTTATAAACTTAAGCATGTGTTCTTAGAACACAAGAAAGATAAATTTTAATTATAAAAATTTGAAAATAATAGATATCTTTAAAAATTATTAATTAAAAATTATAAAAAGAAGCAAAATTTGTTTTCTATTTATCAAAATAAAAAATTTAAAATTCTTTTACTATAATAACATTAACATCTTCCCTAAATTAAACTCGTATTTTCTTTGTAAGCTACATTAAGATTATTGACCAATTACGTAGTAAAAGTGACATATGACATAATTAATATTTTAATTAAAAAGTTTGATTTTGTACTTTATTAGGTTTAAACGTTAAGTTAATTCTATTAAGTTTTTTATTTTTATCGTATGTAATTTTCTAACTTAATAATATAAAATTAGAAACTAAGGGAGTACCACTGGGAAAAATGAAAATGTCACCATTTTGGAAGGATAGAAATGGAAGGTTTAATTGGACATGTAGATTATATATATTCGTACTTATTTTTCATGTGGAATCATAGAAGGAATTCAATCACTACTAATTGGTATCTTAATTTATGCATTAATGACCATAGATAATTCGCCATAGTTTTTGCATTATATATAGCGGATTTGGGCAGTATAGCCAAAACGAATTCTATTTGGGCTATTACCTTCTCTTTTACTATGTTTTCATAGGCAAGAATACTCCCATTAGTCGACTTTTATAGCAAATTCTATTAGTTGTTTGTCGCTTTGGGTTGTGGGGCTTACTTCCTAGCCCCAATGGAAGTAGTAACTAGCGTTATAGGTTTTTGGGCGGCTGAAAAGTTGCCATGAGAAAGTAAGTAAGTCTGGAAGTTCGAAGCCTCGGTGCATCGGATACATAGCTTACCGAATTAGTTGCGATATCGATGGAAATGCATACTACGACAGAGTAGAGTTTGATATATCAACCATGAACCATCTACTCAATATCATTGTACGAGGTAAAAGGACAACCAGTTACTGCAGGCGATCGTATATTGAGCTGCTCTCCGCCAATTGTTGGAATGACGCAAGCCAGGCCTCGGCCGGAAGGTTGCCACGAGTAAGTAAGTAAGTTTGGGGGACCGGAGTCTCCGTGCACCGGACACGTAGTGTAACACCCTATCATACTAAGTTTCACCTTATATATGTGAAGTAAAAGCGATAAAGTATCACGACAGTTCTAAAACTCCATACAATAGTATATAATCAAGAAATAATATAACTAGAAATCCGATGAAAGGAATAAAGGATCAAAGACTCATAGAATAGAGAATAAGTCACAGCCTGCGGAGTTTAAGTCAGCCAGCTCAACCTGAATACAACAAAGTTTTGAAGTTTAAAACAGCAACATCCTATCTCTCAAAGTTTTCAAAAGTAAAGCCTCTAAGGCAACAAAATACAATAATCCAAAAGTGAGAGAATGCTATATCAAAATAAATAAAATACAAAAGAAAACCATCCTCTGCTCTATCACCATCCGCAAACTCACCGAGGTGGGTTACGAACTGCATCTGAAAAACAACAACATATGGTATGAGAATCAGAAGTTCTCAGTATGGTAACAGTGTCCAATAGATAAGATATAAGATTTCGGAAAGACAAAGACAATCCTAGAATTTCACATTGATACAAGACATTCAAGCTTATGAAAGATATAAATTAACCATAAACAAGGTAATCTAACTTAAGAAAATTTTAACTAATACTAGTCACCGCTGTCCCACAGCCTTCACCAACCTATCCTCCATGCGATCCCATTGCCACCGCCTACCAAATCTCCTCAATCCTAACAGAAAACACAGGTAATGCAAACAAGTAAAGCACAAGTAATATACATATACAGCAAGTAAAACAAATAGCAAGTAGGCATGTGATTCATTTAGGCATAACAGAAGTTAAACAAAGCAAACAAGCATATAGAAGATACATATGATGAATATCTGTCCTATTGGTTGTGATATCACATTGTTGGTTCAAAGTTGCCAACCCAGCACATCCTTTCGAATGTAGCCTTTCTGCCATGCCCAGGGATATAGTGCGCTGCTCACTTTTGTGCACCCAGGGATATAGTGCCATACTCACTATTAATCCAAGGATATAGTACCCGCCTAACTTTCATGCGCATCCCAGAGATATAAAGCCCTGCACACTCTTGCAGTAAAGAAGGTTATGCGAGCGGGATACTACCTTAACCCTCACATCTGAACATAGGCAGGAGACTGCTACAGTCCCTACGCCGACGCCGCTACCTCAACAAGCGGGATTCACCACCATCCTTACCCGAGGTGCATAGTAACTTACCAAAAGAACATATCATCATTTACTTTCAAGTTCTCATCTCATTGAAATCATCATTAGTTCTCAACCACTCAAATTCATTGTCAATATAGCACTCCACCAATTCACATTAACAAGTCCATCCATTATACTTCCCAAGTCTAAGTCATCGGCTCTAATCCCATAACAAAAATATCCATTTAAGTCTACTCAATACACTCTCCCTTAATCTAAAGCCTAAATACTAGCTAAGGGGTCTTAAACGAGTGTTATGGAAGTTTACAAACTTGTCAAAAAGGTAAAATAGTTAAAAACAGAATTTTAGGTGGAAAAAACAAGGCTGTGCGTACGCATGATAGCCGTGCGTTCGCACGCACCAAAAAGATTTACCAGCTCATGTGTACGCATGATGTTGTGTGTATGCACAACTTGAAAATTTTTCAGGGTGTGCATACGCACACCTCCTCGTACGTAAGAGCGAGTCGCCACACACACTCTGGTCCGTGCGTGCACACGATAGTGTGCGTGGGCACACAACCAGAATTTCTGCAATTTTACAGATTTCAGTTTTTTGCACCTAACTTCCAACATTCATAACTTTCTCTACGAAATTTCAATTTCTCTATTCTTTATATCGTCTTAAAGTTCTCTCAACCATCTTTAATTTGAAATAAATTTCACTTGAATCCAAACTCCAAGGGACATGTTATGACCCGTCGAAATTAGTTTAAAATTTTTTTTACCCAAGTTGCCAAATCCTCAAAAACACCAAATCTCTCAATTCAAACCAATTTTACTGACAACCTAAACAATACCAAAATAACTCAAGACTTTATATCAAACATTCCTCAATTATTCAACCTAAATCACATCGATGCTCTTCGATTTTCATTAAATCATATCAACATCACCCTCAATATTAATCACATTATTAATCATCATCAATCATAACCAATATTAATACTCATCATTTTATCATCATAATCATACTCCAACACATGCAACTCATTCAATCTTCATCATAACTCATATACCACACATATCTAAGACTCCATATCATCATCATCGTCATCATACACTCATCATCAAACATAACAATTTATATTAATTAATCATACACCTAATTATTCAATAATATCTTAAAGGTCACTAGCCTAAATTTCATGAAATATTACATATTAACTAAAGGAAACCGAAACTACACATTGGCTGATTCTCACACAAAAAAAGATGCACCAAATTGATTCCTCAAACAAGCTCAACAATGCCTAGCCACGAAGGATCAACTCCAAGTGCACCAATTCTTTAATTCAACTCCAACTCAACAATAATTCAAGCTATAACCATACAAGTTACCAAAAATCAATCTTAAGGTTTAACAAATTGACAACCCACAAGGTTCAAGAGCTTTCTTATCTTATTCACTGTAGACTGGGACAAAACCCAATAATTTTTCAATGTTGGATACCACCTAAACAATCAAAAGCACAAAATCTACTGAACAACCAAATTCAAAATGCAAAATATGTTAGGACAGAGAATTGGAGTATGGATTTCGAGTTCATACCAACTTTTTCTAGCTAGAAATGATGGGCTCAACGAGAGTTTTACGTGGCCTTAAACGGCATGCAAATCGGAGCTCTATAGCTCAAGTTATGAGCTTGGAAAAGTGATGAATGAATAGTGGAAACTCAAACCCTTTCTTCTTCATTCAGCTTCACACTTTCCTTTTTGTGTGTGTTATGAGGCTGAATGGCCTCTAATTAGCTTATATACATGTTGGGCTTGGGCCAAACCTAGGTCTGGTCCAACCAGTTAGCATTTTTGGTTCGTTTGGCCCAACTTCGGGCCAAAATCTATAGAATTAGTGTCCAATTTTCAATTCTAAATGTTTTTCTAAGTTTTTTTGTAGTTTTATTTTCTCACTCGTAGTATCAGACAGACTTAAGCCAGTACAGCTGGCTAATTTATCGATATGCATTTTTACGCAATTTTTGCCGAAAATTATACTTTTTCATTCGAAAAATTCACTGAATTCAAATCTCACCTTTAAATTTTTAAATTATGATGTCGAAATTTTTGAACTTAACGAATCAGTTGCGATACAGATGGGTATGCATGCTACGAAAGATAGGATAGAGTCGGATACATCAACCGTCTACTCAATATCCTTGTACGAGTCCACAATAACTACACTAGATGAAACTTGATTTGGTGAATTGAAGTTGGCCTAAGGTGTAAAAGGACTCCCAGTTATTGCGTGCGATCGTATACTGAGGTGCTCCCTGTCGGTTGTTGGAATGACATGGGTCAGGCCTCCATTAAAAAAGATGAAGGGTCCAAACAAAGGTCAAAATAGGGGGTACAAATTCCCAGGGCAGAAAACTAATCGACATCTCAATGTGACATAAGCCTTTTCAATTTTAGTTAGGAAAGAATGGTGAAGTCCATTCGAACTGTCCAATGAGGAATAAATAAGAGGAGAGAAAAGCCCCAATAATGTGTGAAGCGCATGCGAAACAGGCACGGAGAAAACTAAGTGTGGAGGATAAGCAGTCGAGCTCATTTCCTTTGTTTCCTGGGCCCTAAGCAGTGTAGTCTTTCCTGGCCAAATCCTTGATTGGGGGCAATTTGTTGTGCTACTTAACTATAGAAAGACTTTTTTTAGTCATATATATTAATAGAAAGATAGATCCATCTATCCTATCCAATTTAGATTTATATAAGAAAGAATTTTTTTTATTCAATGATTGATTCAAAGAACTGTGCTAAACTCTCCTATCCCATCATGAAAAGGTACTGCTGCAATGGATGCTAGAGGGTCCGTATTATCCAAAGCACGGGAGTGATCTAGTAGCCAGGAAGGGGCCTAGAAGTTTCTACTACTATACCACACTACACTCGGCACTACAATTTATAGAGCTAACTCCTGTTCAGTCCCTGGCAGACTGAAGGGGGCTTCGGTCCTTTTTCCCTATCCCCTCGCCCAGGCAGGCTAACAGGGCCTTATTTATTCAGGGGGGAGTTGAGCCCTGAGATGCACTGTATAGAGGAAGATTCTCGGCCCCTCCTCATTCTCTACATTGTTCCAAACCTTTCTTTAACATAGGTGACAACGAGCGAGGCAAAAATAGAACGGATCGAACACGAGAATAAGAAGCAATCTCACCTTCCTTTTTGATCATTTTGATAGAGAGGGATGGAGAAAGTGGAAAAATTGGAGTAGCATTTCCCAGTCAAAAAGAGATGGGTTCTCATCTTGCATTTCTCATCGAACAAATACGAAAAAAAATCATATTAAAAAGTGTTCCTAACCCACCAACCCCTTCCTTCATAGAATAATATATTGTAAGTGATCCGAACTTGCCCGAAGCGAGTCTCCCATAAAGGCAAGTGAAGTTGGTAAGCTGTATGATGGGCAACTATGATGCATTCTCATATTTACCATTTTAACTAGTTAGTTTAGTTAGTTTTGGCTTAGTTTCATTCACTTTCTTTGAAATAAATGAGCAATTTTGTGAGATTTTCCTCCATGCATCCATGAACCAAGAACTAAGTAAAATTTGGCATAATTCATGCAAATAACTCAAGGAGTTTATATACAAGTTGATGTGAATGATTCCCTTAAAAATTATTGCATAAGATGGCAAAACTTTGAGAAAAATTCTTCGGTTTATGTTAGGTGATGAAGCAAGAAGACAATGGAGCAAGAAAATCTTGGAGCAAGGAGGAACAAGCACGTTGGCAACTTGAAAACTAAGTTGGTAACGCCAAAGTGTGTGTGCAGCAAGGAGGAAGAAGGGGCGTTGTTGGCTGCGTGTTCAGCAACAACTCCAGCAACAATGCCCAACAAATCAAGCTGTCAGGAAAAAGAAGGCTTGGGCGTTGTCACTGGCGTGTCCAGCAACAACGTGGGCAACAACGCCAGGAAACAAGCCAAGTTTCCAAGGATGGGCATTGTCACTGGCGTGTTTGGCTGTAACGTGGGCAACAACACCAGGAAACAAGCCAAGTTTCCAAGGATGGGCGTTGTCACTGGCGTGTTTGGCAGTAACGTGGGCAACAATGCCAGGAAGCCACCAAAGAAGAAGGATTGCATGTTGTCACTGGCATGTTCAGCAACGATGTGGGCAACAATGCCAGGAAGCTACCAGAGAAGAAGGATTGCATGTTGTTGCTGGCGTGTTTGCCAACAACGTGGGCAACAATGCCCATACAAAATGGAGAAGAAGGGTTGCACGTTGTAGCTGGCGTGTTTGCCAACAACTTGGGCAACAACGCCCTTGCAAAATAGAGGAGAAGGCCTGCGCGTTGTTGCTGGCGTGTTTGCCAGCAACTTCAACAACAACGCCCAGGCAGCCTGACCTTGCCCTCTTCAATGGAGTATATCTTGAGCTAGAAAACTCCAAATGAGGTGTTTTCACTGGCATTAGAAAGTAGACATCAAGAGCTTTCCAACCATATATCATAGTATGGGATTCGAGTTCATTTGAAGATTCAAAATCTGGTTTCATTTAGAGCCTCAGAGACTAAGGGCGTTGTCACTGGTGTGTTCACCAAAAACGCCCAACCAAGGCAGCCTGACCTTGCCCTCTTCAATGGAGCATAACCTGAGTTATAGAGATCCAATTGAGATGCTTTCAGTTGCGTTGGAAAGCTGACATTCAGAGTTTTCCAACCATATATAACAGTCTATAGTGAAGCACAAAATTAAAACTCAAACCAGAGGCAACTTTGGGCATCAAAACTGAGTTCAAAAAGGCAGAAAAGGGCCAAGTGTTTGGCAACAACTTGGGCTGGCAACGCCCAAGCACCAAGCCTGGTGCCCAGAAAATTCCTTGCACGTTGCCAACGTGCATAAAGCTGGCGTGTTTGCCAGTAACGCCCAGTTGGGCCAGGATTGATGAGGACTTGCTCTTGCTCTCTACACTCTCTTCAAAGGGGAATACTTCCTTCATTGGACTGGAACTTAACAAAGGAAAAGCCCACATTGCTAATCCAATTGAAGACCTCCAAATGAGTTTTAGGAGTAGTATAAATAGAGTAGAATTTTGTACTTGGGGGACTTCTTCCAGACTTTTTACTTCTTACACTTTTTGCACTTTTTACTTTTAGATACTCTTACACTTAGTTTTTGTTGAAGTTACTTTCAGAAGCAATTTTTGAATTTCAGTTTTCTAAGAACTTCTTCTTCTTCACTCTTCATTTTCTTCTCTACTTAATTAGAATGCCTACTTTTGCATTTGTTGTTGAATTTAGAGCTATGATTCACTAAACCCCACTTTTATTAGGGGGAGGAGCTCTATTTATTTGAATGGATTGACAACTATTCTTTTCCTTCTCAATTCAAGTGGTTCATCCAAGGGGAAACTCTTGTTCTTCACAGATTCAATTACATTCGAGAGAAGGGTTGAATCTACATGAACTATATGGTGAACTTGAGAAAGAATCCATATAATTCAGTTTAGAGTTATCCTTTCATGATTTCTTTGATCAATACACTTTGGGTTGGTATGTGAGATGTAACCTCCCTTAGTTGAGATTCTGGAAGTTGTGTGGCTTTGGATTAGAAATTGAACTTTACCTCTTCTCATGACCAATTAGATCACGAGAGTGGCACTTGATTGTGTTGAGAGAAATTGAATTACCAAGAGATTGGGATTCAATTATTCACAATCTGCCATGGATCTATACCCATGATTGAGAAGGAGATGAGCAAAGTCAATTCATGACAATTTACATCTCTGATCTCTAATGATCTTTCTATCATTAATTCTCATCTCTTTTGCTTTTTAGTTCTTTGAATACCCACTACCCAATTCCCTTCTACATTCTTGCAATTTATCATTCTTGCCATTTACATTCTATTTTTATTCCTTGCAATCTACCTCTCTATTCTCTATAAATTCTGCAATCTTTACTTTCTTGCAATTTATTTTTCAATGTCATTTAAGTTTCTTATATTTTAAGTTTCAGTTATTTACTTTCATTTTCCTTCTTTATTCTAGTTCTTTAAATTCTTTGTCATTTAACTTTTTGCAATTACATTCAAAAATCAAATCTCATGAATTCAAAAACCATGTTTGCTTGACTAAATATACCATTTAACTAAAGTTGCTTAATCTACCAATCTCCGTGGGATCGACCTCACTCTTAGTGAGTTTTATTACTTGATACGACCCGGTATACTTGCCGGTTGTACGTGAATTATAATTTTCGCGTATCAAGTTTTTGGCACCGTTGTCGGGGATTGGCAAAGATTGACAATGATTAAGTGAATGGTAGTTTAGATTAAGCATTTTTTTGTTAAGCCCACTAACTGTTTGATATTTTGTTTCACTAACTTCAACTTCACTCTAGCAATAGAATGCTTCACTTTTGTTATTGGCCTTGTTTATGTATGTCAGGGGCAAATAGATTTAATATTGAGGACGAGAGAACCCTCCGAAAGATAAGGAGAGCAGAAAGAGGAAATGGGATAGTTGGTGAAGAGGAATCAGAGGGAGAGGATCAAGTCATGGAGGACGACATGCATAACCCTCCTGGAGGAGCTGCTAACAATGATGGACCACCTAGAAGGGTGTTATCTTCTTACACCATCCCTGACCCAAAACATTGTGGGAGCAGTATTGTCACTCCCAATGTTCATGCCCACAATTTTGAGTTGAAACCTCAGCTCATCACCTTGGTACAAAATAACTGCTCCTGTGGAGGAGGACCTCTTGAAGTCCCAAATCAACACTTGTCGGTTTTTCTGAGGATATGTAATACAGTGAAGACAAATGGAGTGCATCCAGATGTCTACAAATTACTGCTATTTCCATTCTCTTTGAGGGATAAAGCCGCTCAATGGCTATAGTCATTCCCCAAGGAAAGCATCAACAATTGGAATGATCTGATGAGCAGATTTCTAGCAAAGTTCTACCCACCTCAAAAGATCATCAAGTTGAAGACAGTGGTTCAAACTTTTAGGCAAATGGAAGGGAAGTCATTGTATGAAGCCTGGGAAAGATATGAGGCACTAATGAGAAGATGTCCACCTGATATGTTTAGTGATTGGGTCAAACTCCAAAAACTTCTATGAAGGCTTGACTTTAGAAGTAAGGAAGGGATTAGACTACTCATCAGGAGGATCACTCAACATGATGAAGACTGCTGAAGAGGCTCAAGACCTCATTGAGATTGTGGCAAACAATCAATACTACTACTCATCGGAGAGGCATCATAACTCAACCCCAAAGAAGGGTGTGATGGAGCTTGAAGGTGTTGATGCTATATTGGCACAGAATAAGTTAATGCACCAACAAATCTAACAACAAATGGAAATAATGACGAAGAGAATAGATGACCTCCAACTAGCCTCAGTGAGCATGACAAGTCAACCTTCAGTTGAATGGGGCCAAGGTGAAGGAATTACTGTTGAACAGCCCCAAGAACAAGTTCAATACATGCAGAATACCTCAAATTATTCTCAGAATGAATTCCATGGTGATACGTACAACTCATCCTGGAGAAATCATCCTAACCTGAAGTGGAGTGAAAACCAAAATCATTGGCAAAAGAGCAATAATTCCAACCATACCCGCAACACAAACAACCAGAATCACCATGCTAACAACACTAACCAATACA
Organism: Arachis stenosperma; assembly: GCF_014773155.1. Taxonomy (NCBI): domain Eukaryota; kingdom Viridiplantae; phylum Streptophyta; class Magnoliopsida; order Fabales; family Fabaceae; genus Arachis; species Arachis stenosperma. Next base: position 52,790,392 of record NC_080378.1, on the reverse strand, counting down.
AAAAAACATAAAACATATATCAACCACCTCACAATAACCCACAAACTCACCAGAACAACTTTCCTGCACCAACATCCAACTCACAAAATTACCATACAAGTTCTCCAAATAACTTCCAACAACAATAATCAGCCCCATTATATCACCAATTGACCATCATGAAACCAGAATCTCAAATCTTGAGGCAACCCTACAAGCACTTACTCAGACTACACAAACAATTGCTCAGACCACTCAAACCTTGGTCAAAGGACAAGAGAGATATGAAGCTACCATGAGGAACCTTGAATGGCAGGTAGGATAATTTGCTAAACAAGCTGAACGGCCAACCAACGTCCTCCCAAGTGACACAATACCCAACCCAAGAGAAGAATATAAAGCTCTGCAGTTGAGGAGTGGCAAGGTAGTTGGAAAGGAAGCAACAAAACCCAAGGAGCAAGATGCAGCAGAAAAGCAAGATGAAGAAAAGGGCTCAACATCTCAAAAAAGTAAAGAGGATGTAAAGTCACAAAGCAAGCCACCCACTCAAGACAGCCACCACGATAACAAGGAGAACGTGAAGCCACAACAGGAAAACAAGAATGAAGGAGTGAAAGCTTATGTACCAAAACTTCCATACCCAACTAGGATACACAAAGGGACAAAGGACCAACAATTTCCAAGATTCTTGGAAATCTTTAAGAAACTTGAAATTAACATTCCATTGGCTGAAGCTTTGGAACAAATGCCATTATATGCAAAGTTTCTTAATGAACTGATCACCAAGAAGAGAAGTTGGCAAGAAAAAAAAATAGTGGTTCTCACTCAAGATTGCAGCGCCATCATTCAAAAGGGGCTGCCACCAAAACCTAAAGATCCAGGCAGCTTCCTCATACCTTGCACAATTGGGAATATAGCCATTGATAAATCACTCTGTTACCTGAGAGCAAGCATTAACTTAATGTCTCTTACCATGATGAAGAAAATGATGATTGAAAAGCTTAAACCCACAAGGATGCCACTCCAACTTGCTGACAGATCCATCAAAATACCAAATGGTGTAGTTGAGAACCTCTTAGTGAAAGTGAAAAATTTTATATTTCCAGCCGATTTTGTAGTCCTAGATATGGATGAAGAGGGGAACAACTCAGTTATTCTTGGTAGACCCTTTTTGGCCACGGCCAGAACAATCATTGATGTGGAAAAGGGAGAGATGATCTTCAGAGTACATGATGAACAAATGACCATAAATGTCTTCAAGGCAATGCAATACCCTACTGAGAAAGAAAGTTGCATGAGGATTGATGTGGTGGACTCTTTGGTTGAAGAAGTGTTTGAAGCAAACCATCAAGTAAAACAGGAAGAAGTCCAAGACATCCAAGAACAAGAAGAGAACGGATTGCAAGCACTAGAGGAACCAATGGAAGCCAAGAAAGAAGAAGCGCCATGATGAGCGGATAATTTATACGCTTTTTGGCATTGTTTTTAGGTAGTTTTTAGTAAGTTCAAGCTACTTTTAGGGATATTTTCATTAGTTTTTATGTTAAATTCACATTTCTGGACTTTACTATGAGTTTGTGTGTTTTTCTGTGATTTCAGGTAAATTCTGACTGAAATTGAGGGATTTGAGCAAAACTCTGAAAAAGGCTGACAAAAGGACTGCTGATGCTGTTGGATTCTGACCTCCCTGCACTCGAAATGGATTTTCTGGAGCTACAGAACTCCAAATGGCGCGCTCTCAACGGCGTTGGAAATTAGACATCCAGGGCTTTCCAGCAATATATAATAGTCCATACTTTATTCGAAGAATGACGACGTAACTTGGCGTTGAACGCCAAGTACACGCTGCTATCTGGAGTTAAACGCCAGAAAAACGTCATGATCCGGAGTTGAACGCCCAAAACACGTCATAACTCGAAGTTCAACTCCAAGAGAAGCCTCAGCTCGTGGATAGATCAAGCTCAGCCCAAGCACACACCAAGTGGGCCCCGGGAGTGGATTTATGCATCAATTACTTACTCATGTAAACCCTAGTAGCTAGTCTAGTATATAGGACATTTATCTATTGTATTAGACATCTTTTGACCACTCTAAGTCTTTATTCATTCGGTCACTTGATCATGGAGGGGGCTGGCCACTCGGCCATGCCTGAACCTCTTTCACTTATGTATTTTCAACGGTGGAGTTTCTGCACACCATAGATTAAGGGTGTGGAGCTCTGCTGTACCTCAAGTATTAATGAAGTTCTATTTTCTTTTATTCGGTCTCTATCTTATTCTTATTCTAAGATATTCATTCGTACCCAAGAACATGAGGAATGTGATGAGTTAGATAACCCTCATTATCATTCTCACTTATGAACGCGCGTGATTGACAACCACTTCTGTTCTACATGCAACAGAGCTTGAATGTGTATCTCTTAGATTCCCCAACAGAATCTTCGTGGTATAAGCTAGATAGATGGCGGCATTTATGAGGATCCGGAAAGTCCAACCTTGTCTGTGGTGTTCCGAGTAGGATCCTGGGAATCCGGAAAGTCTAACCTTGTCTGTGGTATTCCGAGTAGGATTCCGGTAATGAATGACTGTGACGTGCTTCAAACTTGTAACCTGCTGGGCGTTAGTGACAGACGCAAAAGAATCAAGAGATTCTATTCCAGTAGGAGCGGGAACCAACCGGTGATTAGCCGTACTGTGACAGAGTGCGTGAGCATTAGTTTTCACTGCGAGGATGGGATGTAGCCATCAACCATGGGTGATGCCTCCAGACTGATTAGCTATGCGAGTGACAGCCGCATAGGATATTTTCCCGAGAGGATTGAAAGTAACCACAGCTGATGGTGAACCCCTATACAAAGCTTGCCATGGAAAGGAGTAAGAAGGATTGAGTAGAAGCAGTGGGAAAGCAGGCGTCCTTGAGCCATACAGTATCTCCATATGCTTATCTGAAATTCCTACCAATGAATTTACATAAGTATTCTATCCCTTTTCTTATTTCTAATCTTTATTTCTATTTTCGAAATCCATAAATCAATATTTAATCTGCCTGACTGAGATTTACAAGGTGACCATAGCTTGCTTCATACCAACAATCTCTGTGGGATCGACCCTTACTCACGTAAGGTTTATTACTTGGACGACCCAGTACACTTGCTGGTTAGTTGAACGGAGTTGTGAAAATAAACAGTGCCCTAAGAGTAAACTCACCAAAGTATAAAGAACATGTGATCACAATTTCGTCCACCAAGTTTTTGGCGCCGTTGCCGGGGATTGTTTGAGTATGGACAACTGACGGTTCATCTTGTTGCTCAGATTAGGTAATTTTCTTTTCAAAAATCTTTTTCAAAAATTTTTCTTTTATTTTTCGTTTTTCATAACATTATTTTCGAAAATTTAATAAAAATACAAAAAATCATAAAATCATAAAAACCAAAAATATTCTGTGTTTCTTGTTTGAGTCTTGAGTCAATTTTTAAGTTTGGTGTCAATTGCATGATTTAAAAAATTTTTCTTGCATTTTTCAAAAATCCCATGCATTCATAGTGTTCTTCATGATCTTCAAGTTGTTCTTGATAAGTCCTCTTGTTTGATCTTGATGTTTTCTTGTTTTGTGTCTTATGTTGTTCTTCATATGCATTTTTTGTTTGTTAGAGTCCATGCATTAAAGATTTCTAAGTTTGGTGTCTTGCATGTTTCCTTTGCATTAAAAATTTTTCAAAAATATGTTCTTGATGTTCATCATGATCTTCAAAGTGTTCTTGGTGTTCATCTTGACATTCATAGCATTCTTGCATGCATCTTGTGTCTTGATCCAAAATTTTCATGTTTTGGGTCATTTTTGTGTTTTTCCTTAAAAATTTAAAAATAAAAAAATATCTTTTCCTTATTTCCCTCCAATTTTCGAAATTTTGGGTTGACTTGGTCAAAAATTTTCAAAATTAGTTGTTTCTTACAAGTCAAGTCAAAATTTCAATTTTAAAAATCTTATCTTCTCAAAATCTTTTTCAAAAATCATATCTTTTTCAATTTTTTCTATTTTTCGAAAATTTCAAAAATCTTTTTCAAAATATTTTCAAAATCTTTTTTTTCTTATCTTTTATATCAATTTTTTTCGAAAATTAACTAATAATTAATGTGATTGGTTCAAAAACTTGAAGTTTGTTACTTTCTTGCTAAGAAAGGTTCAATCTTTAAATTCTAGAATCTTATCTTGTAGTTTCTTGTTAGTTAAGTCATTTTTAAAAATTAAATCTTTTTCAAAATATCTTTTTCTTAAAAATCTTTTTATCTTTTTATCTTATCTTTTTTTCAAAAACTTTATCTTTTTCAAAATTTGATTTCAAAATATCTTATCTAACTTCTTATCCTCTTATCTTTTTAAATTTTGATTTCAAATCTTTTTCAATCAACTAACTAACTTTTTGTTTGTTTCTTATCTTTTTCAAAACCACCTAACTACTTCTCTCTCTTCTAATTTTCGAAAATATCTCTCTCTTTTTCAAAAATTCTTTTTAATTAATTAATTGTTTTATGTTTTAATTTTAATTACAATTTATTTTTTAATTTTCGAAAATCACTAATTTTTTTTTAAAATTATTTTCGAATTCTCTTCCTCTTTTCTTCTTCTATTTAATTATTTAATTACTAACACTTCTCTCCACCTTTCTTCATCTAAAATCCGAACCCTCTTCTTCATTCCTCTACTCCCTTCTTTTTCTACTAACATAAAGGAATCTCTATACTGTGACATAGAGGATTCCTCTTTCTTTTCTTGTTTTCTTCTCTTTCATATGAGCAGGAACAAGGAAAAGGGCACTCTTGTTGAAATAGATCCAGAACCTGAAAGGACTCTGAAGAGAAAATTAAGAGAAGCTAAATTGCAACAATCCAGAAGAAACCTTCTAGAAATTTTCGAACAAGAGAAAGAGATGGCGGCTGAAAATAATAATAATAATGCAAGGAGAATGCTTGGTGACTTCACTAAACCAACATCCAAATTTGATGGAAGAAGCATCTCCATTCCTGCCATTGGAGCCAATAACTTTGAGCTCAAGCCTCAACTAGTTGCTTTAATGCAACAAAACTGCAAGTTTTATGGACTTCCATCTGAAGATCCTTACCAGTTTTTAACTGAGTTCTTGCAGATCTGTGAGACTGTAAAGACGAATGGAGTTGATCCTGAAGTCTACAGACTCATGCTTTTCCCTTTTGCTGTGAGTGACAGAGCTAGAATATGGTTGGATTCACAACCTAAGGATAGCCTGGACTCATGGGATAAGCTGGTCACTGCCTTCTTGGATAAATTCTTCCCTCCTCAAAAGCTGAGCAAGCTGAGAGTGGATGTTCAAACCTTCAAACAAAAAGATGGTGAATCCCTCTATGAAGCTTGGGAAAGATACAAGCAGCTGACCAAGAGATGTCCATCTGACATGTTTTCAGAATGGACCATATTAGATATATTCTATTATGGTCTCTCTGAATTTTCGAAAATGTCATTGGATCATTCTGCAGGTGGATCTATTCACCTGAAGAAAACGCCTGAAGAGGCTCAAGAACTCATTGACATGGTTGCTAATAACCAGTTCATGTACACTTCTGAGAGGAATTCTGTGAACAATGGAATACCTCAGAAGAAAGGAGTTCTTGAAATTGATACTCTGAATGCCATATTGGCTCAGAATAAAATGTTGACTCAACAGGTCAACATGATCTCTCAAAATCTGAATGGATTGCAACATGCATCCAACAGTATTAGAGAGGCAGCTCCTGAAGAAGCTTATGATCCTGAGAACCCTGCCATGGCAGAGGTTAATTACATGGGTGAACCTTATGGAAACACCTATAACTCATCATGGAGAAATCATCCAAATTTCTCCTGGAAGGATCAACAAAAGCCTCAACAAGGCTTTAACAATGGTGGACGCACTAGGCTGAACAATAGTAAGCCATATCCATCATCTTCTCAGCAACAGACAGAGAACTCTGAACAAAACAATTCTAATTTAGCCAATATAGTTTCTGATCTATCAAAGGCCACTTTCAGTTTCATGAATGAAACAAGGTCCTCCATTAGAAATTTGGAGGCACAAGTGGGCCAGCTGAGTAAGAAAGTTATTGAAACTCCTCCCAGTATTCTCCCAAGCAATACAGAAGAGAATCCAAAAGGAGAGTGCAAGGCCATTGATGTGATCAAAGAGGCCGAATGCACAAGGGAGGAGGGGGACGAAAATCCTAGTGAGGAAGACCTCCTGGGACGTCCCTCAAGCAAGAAGGAGTTTCCTATTAAGGATCCTGAGGAATCTGAGGCTCATCTAGAGACCATAGAGATTCCTTTAAATCTCCTTCTGCCATTCATGAGCTCTGAAGAATATTCATCCTCTGAAGAGAATGAAGATGTGACTGGAGAGCAAGTTTCTCAATACTTAGGAGCTATCATGAAACTGAATGCCAAGCTGTTTGGTAATGAGGCTTGGGAAAGTGAACCTCCCTTGCTCATTAGTGAACTAGATACTTGGATTCAGAGAACTCTACCTCAAAAGAAACAAGATCCTGGCAAGTTCTTAATACCTTGCACCATTGGCACCATGAGCTTTGAAAAAGCTCTATGTGATCTGGGGTCAGGGATAAATCTTATGCCACTCTCTGTAATGGAGAAGCTGGGGATCATTGAGGTACAACCTGCCTTGTTCTCATTATAATTGGCAGATAAGTCCATAAGACAAGCTTATGGAATAGTAGAGGACGTGCTAGTAAAGGTTGAAGGCCTTTACATCCCTACTGATTTCATAATCCTAGACACTAGGAAGGAAGATGATGAATGCATCATCCTAGGAAGACCTTTCCTAGCCACAGCAGGAGCTGTGATAGATGTCAACAGAGGTGAGTTAGTCCTTCAATTGAATGGGGACTACCTTGTGTTTCAGGCACATGGCTATCCCTCTGTGACAAAAGAGAGTAAGCATGAAGAGCTTCTCTCAGTTCAGAGTCAAGAAGAACCCACACAGTCAAACTCTAAGTTTGGTGTTGTGAGGCCACAACCAAACTCTAAGTTTGGTGTTCAAACCCCATATCCAAACTCTAAGTTTGGTGTTGGGACTACACACTAAATTGACCTGATAACCATGAGGCTCCATGAGAGCCACTGTCAAGCTATTGACATTAAAGAAGCGCTTGTTGGGAGGCAACCCAATTTTATTTATCTAATTTTATTTTATTTTGTTTCTTGTTTATTTTTGTGTTTTATTAGGTACATGATCATGAGAAGTCACGAAAAAAAATCAATAAAAATTAAAAACAGAGTCAAAAACAGAAGAAAAAAATTTTCACCCTGGAGGCAGCGCAGACTGGCGTTCAACGCCAGTAAGGTGCATCTGGCCGGCGTTCAACGCCAGAACAGAGCACCATTCTGGCGCTGAACGCCCAAAACAAGCAACAACCTGGCGTTAAACGCCAGGATGGTGCACAGAGAGGACAAACTGGCGCTGAACGCCAGGAACAAGCATGAAACTGGCGTTCAACGCCAGAAACATGCATTACATGGGCGTTGAACGCCCAGAACATGCATCAATGGGCGTTTGAACGCCAGAATGATACATGAAGGCATTTTACATGCCTATATGGTGAAAGAATGGTATTTGTTTTCACCTCAGGATCTGTGGACCCCACAGGATCCTCACCTCAGGATCTGTGGACCCCACAGGATCCCCACCTACCATATTCCCACCTTACCTCCTAATCCTATTTTTTGTGATGTGAATACCCCATATCACACTTCCCAACACCCATCACCAATCACCTCAATTCCTCTTCACATCAACCCACTCTTCCCCATAAACCCCACCTACCTTCATAAAATTCAAATTCAATTTCCCACCCATTCCCACCCAAATTGGCCGAACACCCACCCTCCCCTCTCCCTATAAATACCCTTCCCTTCTTCTTCATTTTCACACAACAATAACCCCTTCTTCTCACATATAGCCGAACCTACTTCTCCCCCTCTTCACCATATTCTCTTCTTCTTCTTCTACTTTTCTTTTCTTTCTTGCTCGAGGACGAACAAAATTTTAAGTTTGGTGTGGTAAAAGCATAAGCTTTTTTTTTTGTTTTTCCATTACCAATGGCACCTAAGGCCGGAGTTTCCTCAAGAAAAGGGAAAGGGAAAGCAAAAGCTTCCACCTCCGAGTCATGGGAGATGGAAAGATTCATCTCCAAGAGCCATCAAGACCACTTCTATGATGTTGTGGCAAAGAAGAAGGTGATCCCTGAGGTCCCTTTCAAGCTCAAAAAGAATGAGTATCCGGAAATCCGACATGAAATTCAAAGAAGAGGGTGGGAAGTCATAACCAACCCCATGCAACAAGTTGGAATATTGATGGTTCAAGAGTTCTATGCCAATGCATGGATCACTAGGAACCATGACCAAAGTATGAACCCAAGCCCAAAGAATTATCTCACAATGGTTAGGGGGAAATACTTGGATTTTAGTCCGGAAAATGTGAGGTTGGCGTTTCACTTACCCATGATGCAAGGTGATGAACGCCCCTACACAAGAAGGGTCAACTTTAACCAAAGGTTGGACCAAGTCCTTAGGGACATTTGTGTGGAAGGCGCCCAATGGAGAGTAGACTCCAAAGGCAAGCCAGTCCAACTAAGAAGACTGGACCTCAAGCCTGTAGCCAGAGGATGGTTGGAGTTCATCCAAAGATCCATCATCCCTACAAGAAACTGATCGGAAGTTACTGTGGATCGGGCCATCATGATTCATAGCATCATGATTGGAGAGGAAATAGAAGTTCATGAAGTCATCTCCAATGAACTCTACAAAATAGCCGACAAGCCTTCACCAATGGCACGGCTAGCCTTCCCCCATCTTATATGCCATCTATGTTACTCAGCTGGAGTTATCATAGAAGGAGATGTCTCCATTGAAGAAGACAAACCCATCACAAAGAAAAGGATGGAGCAAGCAAGAGAAGCCTCTCACGGCCTTCAAGAAGAACATGAGGAAGTGCATCATCAACAAATGCCTCAAGGAATGCACTTTCCTCCCAACAACTATTGGGAGCAACTCAACACCCCCTTAGAAGATTTGAGCCACAATGTGGAACAACTAAGGGTGGAACATCATGAACACTCCATCATTCTCCAAGAAATAAGAGAAGATCAAAGAGCAATGAGGGAGGAGCAACAAAGGCAAGGAAGGGACATAGAAGAGCTTAAGAACATCATTGGTCCTTCAAGAAGAAGACGCCACTAAAGGTGGATTCATTCCTTGTTCTTTATTTCTTTCTGTTTTCGGTTTTTAATATTGTGTTTATCTATGTTTTGTGTCTTTATTTCATGATCATTAGTATGTAACCATGCCTTAAAGCTATGAATAAAATCTATTAATCCTTCACCTCTCTTGAATGAAAAATGTTTTAAATCAAAAGAACAAGAAGTACATAAATTTCGAAAATAGCTATTGAATTTAGTTTAATTATATTGATGTGGTGACAATACTTTTTGTTTTCTAAATGAATGCTTGAACAGTGCATATGTCTTTTGATCTTGTTGTTTATGAATGTTAAAATTGTTGGCTCTTGAAAGAATGATGAACAAAGAGAAATGTTATTGAGGATCTGAAAAATCATGAAATTGATTCTTGAAGCAAGAAAAAGCAGTGAAAAAGAAAGCTTGCGAAAAAAAAAATGGCGAAAAAAAAATAAAAAAAAAAGAAGGAGCAGTAGAAAAAGCCAATAGCCCTTAAAACCAAAAGGCAAGGGTAAAAAGGATCCAAGGCTTTGAGCATCAATGGATAGGAGGGCCTAAGGAAATTAAATCCAGGCCTAAGCAGCTAAATCAAGCTGTCCCTAACCATGTGCTTGTGTCATGAAGGTCCAAGTGAAAAGCTTGAGACTGAATGGTTAAAGTCGTGATCCAAAGCAAAAGAGTGTGCTTAAGAGCTCTGGACACCACTAACTGGGGACTTTAGCAAAGCTAAGTCACAATCTGAAAAGGTTCACCCAGTTATGTGTCTGTGGCATTTATGTATCCGGTGGTAATACTGGAAGACAAAGTGCTTAGGGCCACGGCCAAGACTCATAAGTAGCTGTGTTCAAGAATCAACATGCTTAACCAGGAAAGTCAATAACACTATCCGAAATTCTAAGTTCCTAGAGAAGCCAATCATTCTAAACTTCAAAGGAAAAAGTGAGATGCCAAAACTGTTCAGAAGCAAAAAGCTACAAGTCCCGCTCATTTAATTATAATAAATATTCATTGATATTTCTGAATTTATAGTACATTCTCTTCTTTTTATCCTATTTGATTTCCAGTTGCTTGGGGACAAGCAACAATTTAAGTTTGGTGTTGTGATGAGCGGATAATTTATACGCTTTTTGGCATTATTTTTAGGTAGTTTTTAGTAAGTTCAAGCTACTTTTAGGGATATTTTCATTAGTTTTTATGTTAAATTTACATTTCTGGACTTTACTATGAGTTTGTGTGTTTTTCTGTGATTTCAGGTAAATTCTGACTGAAATTGAGGGATTTGAGCAAAACTCTGAAAAAGGCTGACAAAAGGACTGCTGATGCTGTTGGATTCTGACCTCCCTGCACTCGAAATGGATTTTCTGGAGCTACAGAACTCCAAATGGCGCGCTCTCAACGGCGTTGGAAAGTAGACATCCAGGGCTTTCCAGCAATATATAATAGTCCATACTTTATTCGAAGAATGACGACGTAACTTGGCGTTGAACGCCAAGTACACGCTGCTGTCTGGAGTTAAACGCCAGAAAAACGTCATGATCCGGAGTTGAACGCCCAAAACACGTCATAACTCGAAGTTCAACTCCAAGAGAAGCCTCAGCTCGTGGATAGATCAAGCTCAGCCCAAGCACACACCAAGTGGGCCCCGGGAGTGGATTTATGCATCAATTACTTACTCATGTAAACCCTAGTAGCTAGTCTAGTATATATAGGACATTTATCTATTGTATTAGACATCTTTTGACCACTCTAAGTCTTTATTCATTCGGTCACTTGATCATGGAGGGGGCTGGCCACTCGGCCATGCCTGAACCTCTTTCACTTATGTATTTTCAACGGTGGAGTTTCTGCACACCATAGATTAAGGGTGTGGAGCTCTGCTGTACCTCAAGTATTAATGAAGTTCTATTTTCTTTTATTCGGTCTCTATCTTATTCTTATTCCAAGATATTCATTCGTACCCAAGAACATGAGGAATGTGATGAGTTAGATAACCCTCATTATCATTCTCACTTATGAACGCGCGTGATTGACAACCACTTCCGTTCTACATGCAACAGAGCTTGAATGTGTATCTCTTAGATTCCCCAACAGAATCTTCGTGGTATAAGCTAGATAGATGGCGGCATTTATGAGGATCCGGAAAGTCCAACCTTGTCTGTGGTGTTCCGAGTAGGATCCTGGGAATCCGGAAAGTCTAACCTTGTCTGTGGTATTCCGAGTAGGATTCCGGTAATGAATGACTGTGACGTGCTTCAAACTTATAACCTGCTGGGCGTTAGTGACAGACGCAAAAGAATCAAGGGATTCTATTCCAGTAGGAGCGGGAACCAACCGGTGATTAGCCGTACTGTGACAGAGTGCATGAGCATTAGTTTTCACTGCGAGGATGGGATGTAGCCATCAACCATGGGTGATGCCTCCAGACTGATTAGCTATGCGAGTGACAGCCGCATAGGATATTTTCCCGAGAGGATTGAAAGTAACCACAGCTGATGGTGAACCCCTATACAAAGCTTGCCATGGAAAGGAGTAAGAAGGATTGAGTAGAAGCAGTGGGAAAGCAGGCGTCCTTGAGCCATACAGTATCTCCATATGCTTATCTGAAATTCCTACCAATGAATTTACATAAGTATTCTATCCCTTTTCTTATTTCTAATCTTTATTTCTATTTTCGAAATCCATAAATCAATATTTAATCTGCCTGACTGAGATTTACAAGGTGACCATAGCTTGCTTCATACCAACAATCTCTGTAGGATCGACCCTTACTCACGTAAGGTTTATTACTTGGACGACCCAGTACACTTGCTGGTTAGTTGAACGGAGTTGTGAAAATAAACAGTGCCCTAAGAGTAAACTCACCAAAGTATAAAGAACATGTGATCACAATTTCGTCCACCACGCCACAACAAGAGTTAAAACCACTATCCCCTCATCTTAAATATGCATTCCTTGGTGACAAGGACAGCTTCCCAGTGATTATCAACTCTACATTGAGTGCAGATGAAGAAGAAAAACTCCTTGTAGTATTGAGAGCTCACAAGGATGCATTGGGGTGGACCATTGATGATTTGAAAGGCATAAGCCCTGCCATATGCATGCACAAGATACTCTTGGAGGAGAACTCTAAACCAGTGGTATAACCTCAGAGAAGGTTGAATCCCACGATGAAGGAGGTTGTTCAAAAGGAGGTGCTGAAGCTATGTAAAGCTGGGATCATTTACCCTATCTCTGACAGCCCATGGGTCAGCCCCGTGCAAGTGGTACCCAAGAAAGGTGGCATGACTGTTATTGTCAATGAGAAGAATGAACTTATCCCAATAAGAACTGTGACAGGTTAGAGAATGTGTATTGATTATAGGAGGCTGAATGATGCCACACGAAAAGACCACTTTCCCCTCCCTTTCATTGACTAAATGCTTGAAAGACTAGTTGGCCATGCCTACTATTGTTTTCTTGATAGGTATTCTGGCTACAACCAAATAGTGGTCGACCCCATGGACCAAGAGAAGACATCATTTACTTGCCCCTTTGGAGTCTTCGCATACAGAAGAATGCCATTCGGATTATGTAATGCTCCAACTACATTTCAGAGATGCATGTTATCAATCTTCTCGGATATGGTAGAAAAATTCATTGAAGTCTTTATGGATGACTTTTCTGTTTTTGGTGATTCCTTCAATACTTGCTTGCATCATCTTACCCTAGTCTTGAAAAGATGCCAAGAAACTAATTTAGTTTTGAACTGGGAAAAGTGCCATTTCATGGTACCTGAAGGAATTGTTCTTGGTCATAAAATTTCAAGAAAGGGTATAGAGGTTGACAAGGCAAAAATAGAAATTATAGAAAAACTTCCTTTACCAAACAATGTGAAAGTTGTTAGAAGCTTCTTAGGGCATACTGGGTTCTATAGAAGATTCATCAAAGATTTCTCCAAAATAGCAAAACCACTCAGCAATTTGCTAGTGGTGAACAATCCGTTTTTCTTTGATGATGAGTGTAAACATGCCTTTGAGACTCTAAAAGCTAACCTCACCACAACACCAATCATCACATCCCCAAGCTGGGGATTACCCTTCGAACTCATGTGTGATGCAAGTGATCTTGTAATTGGTGCTGTGCTTGGGTAGAGGAAGGATAAGAGGCACCATGTCATCTACTATGCAAGCAAAGTATTGAATGAGGCTCAAAGAAACTACACCACAACAGAGAAAGAATTACTAGCCATGGTGTATGCTTTTGACAAGTTTAGGCAATATTTGATAGGGTCTAAAATTTTGGTTTACACTGATCATGCTGCTCTTAAGTATTTGATGTCAAAACAGGATGCCAAACCAAGGTTAATTAGATGGATACTACTTCTACAAGAGTTTAACATTGAGATAAAGGACAAGAAAGGTAGTGAGAATTAAGTTGTTGACCATCTATCAAGATTGCCACAAGGGACAAGTCAAGACATATCTCAACCTGTGAATGAAAGTTTTCCAGATGAGCACATCTTGCAAATTTAACAGATTCCTTGGTTTGCAGACATGGCCAATTACAAACCAGGGAGGAGCATCCCAAAAGAGTATACAAAGCAACAAGTTAAGAAGCTGTTACATGAGGCTAATTTATTCTTTTGGGATGAACCATTTCTATTCAAAAGGTGCCCAGATGGGATGATAAGAAGATGTTTACCAGAGGGTGAGATAAAGGATATACTATGGCATTGTCACAACTCAAGCTATGGTGGCCACTTTGGAGCTGAAAGAACTGCAGCAAAGGTGCTTCAAAGTAGATTTTACTGGCCCTCTATCTTCAAGGATGCTAGGAATTTTGTGAACCACTGCAATGAGTGCCAAAGAGCAGGAGGCTTGACAAGGAAGAATGAGATGCCTCAGAAGTTCATCTTGGAGGTGGAACTCTTTGATTTGTGGGGAATAGACTTCATGGGACCTTTTCCCCCATCCTACTCATTCAAATATATCTTAGTAGCAGTGGAATATGTTTCGAAATGGGTGAAAGCAATAGCCACCACTACATGTGACACGAATGTGGTATTACAATTCCTAAAGAGAAACATCTTCACCATATTTGGAGTGCCGAAAGGACTTGTAAGCGATGGGGGAAGTCACTTCTGTAACAAGTAATTGAACTCTCTCCTCCATAAATATGGAGTAACGCACAAAGTGGCAACACCCTATCACCCCCAGACAAATGGACAAACTGAACTTGCCAACAGAGAGCTAAAGAGAATTCTGGAGAAAATTGTGGGAGCAACAAGAAAAGATTGGGTAAGGAAGCTAGATGATGCACTTTGGGCATACAGGACAGCATTCAAAACACCCATAGGAAAATCTCCATTTTAGCTAGTATATGGGAAAGCATGCCATCTACCTGTAGAGCTTGAACACAAGGCCTTTTGGGCCACTAAACTCTTGAATTTAGATGCTCAAGCAGCAGGAGAAAAGAGGTTACTACAACTCAACGAATTGGAGGAATTCAGACTGGAGGCATATGAAAATGCCAAAATATACAAGAAAATAATAAAAAGGTGGCATGACAAGAGGATCTTTCCAAGAACATTCGAACCAGGCCAAAAGGTATTGCTATTCAACTCAAGACTGAAGATTTTCCCTGGGAAGCTGAGATCTAGATGGACTGATCCATACACCATCACAAAAGTATCCCATCATGGCTATGTGGAATTACTTGATGAGAAGTCAAAAGAGACCTTCACAGTCAATGGGCATAGGGTGAAACTTTATCTTGGTGTCCCCTGGAGCAAAGAAGAGAGTGTACAATGGCTAGCATGAGCAAGGGAGCTGCATCGTCAAGCTAAGGACAATAAACAAGCGCTTCATGGGAGGCAACCCATGCACAGGAGTCTTTTACTTTTATGTTTTAAATGATCAATAATGAGAGGTTGCATCATATACATCTAAGAAAATAAAGATAAAATTAGCATGTAGTGTATGCAAGACACTAAGTTTGGTGTGGCCAACCTTGAAGCAACTGCAAAATCTTTTTACAACACTTAGTCACAAACTAAGTTTGGTGTCCACACATACACAAAATTCTAGAAAAAAAAGAGAAAAAGAGAAAAAGTGTAAGGCATGTGAAAGCAACCCTTAGAATTAATTTTTGTTAGTTTAATCAATTTTGCAATAGGATTTCATTAAATGTTTGAATGCACAAGTCAAGACATTTCAAGAATCTCAAGGTTTTAAATTTCTGTTGCAGGGAATTGAAAGAAAGAAGTGATGGAAAATTTTGGGAGAGGAGTTCACGGATGCACATAGAAGAAAAAGGAAGTCACATGTGCCTTAGAGTTTGTGCTTTGGGAAGAATGACTCAACATGCATTAGCTAGAAGGTTCATGCTTCCCATGACACAACCAAACCATTAAGAAAATGCTTCCACCATTCAAAGTAACGTTGAACTCCCCACAACAACAATCACACCTTACTTCACATTCACTTATGCATATAGACCACCACCATACTTCACAAATTCTCTCATCCGAAAACACTTTTCTTGTGCTCCATCCTTATTTCACAAACCTTGGCCTTTAGGCCACCCGTATCATCTCCACTCCACAATTCCTTCTCAATCATTTTCAAGCCTTCATCTCCTACTTTATAAAAATATCATTCTAAGCCTCATTCATCTACACTTCTCGTATGCTTGAGGACAAGCATTGCTTCAAGTTTAGTGTTGGGAAGATTCGGCCATCACAATTTAATGACCTCATCATCACGAGCTAGGAAGAGGAAAAATAAGCAACCCATGCAAGAACAACCCACTTTTGATGAGAGAAGGTTCAAATCCAAAAACTATGAACACATCTTTAATTGGATGATGAGCAGAGACATTGTTCCGGAGGTGCCTTTCAAGCTAAGAGATGAAGAATACCCTGACATACAAGAAGTGATTAGAAAAAGGGGATGGGAGCTTCTCTGTTATCAACCCCAAGTTATAAGTATGCTTCTCATCCATGAGTTCTATGCCAATGTCATAAAGAAAGATGATGAGGAAGAACCGTACTTAAGTTATGTACGAGGGGTGGTAGTCCCCTTTGGCCCAGACACCATCAATAGAGTGCTAAAGACCAAGCCAAAACGGTTTAAGCAACCTAGCTATGAAGAGAGGGTTAAATATGACCCAAGATGTGTAGATGTTCTAAGTGATCTATGCAAGGTGGGCACGGACTGGGTGTTGGACTCACACAAACAACCACTCAAACTCAGAAGGGGTGATCTCATACCCAAGCAAAAGGATGGCATGACATAGTGAGAAGATCATTAATCTCCACTTCAAACAACTCAGAGGTGACACTAAACAGAGCTATAATGATCCACTGCATAATGAAAGGAGGGGAGATAGGGAGAAACCATAGCCAAGAACATCATTAACATAGCTGAAGGTGTTCAAAAAGACAACTGGCTAGGATATCCTAGTACTATCTTGCATTTGTATGAAGAGGCTGGAGTACCACTTAAAGAATTTGATGCCACAGACATAGTCTCCCCTGGGAAGCCTATCACCAAAAGATTGATGGAGTATGTCACCATGGTCCAATTAGAGAGGCAGCTAGCAAGAAGAAAGAGGAGGAAAGAAGCAAGACAAGAGGAGGAGCAAGAAGGAAGGGAGGAGCAAGAAGAAAGGGAACAACAAGAAGATAGAGAAGAACCAAGTGCATTGAGCGTGAACCAACTCCAAACCGCTTTAGAAGGAATCTCTGGGCAATACTCACAAATTCAAAGAAGTCAAGATGAGCAAGCTCAACAACAAAGGGATCTTTGGCAATTGATGGATCAACAAAGAGGAACCCAAGCTCAATGGATGGATCAGCAGAGTGAATATCAAACGCACATGATGGAACTACAACAAGAGCAATATACCAAGATGTATGAAGCCATCAACAACTCAACTTCTGAATATGAAAGATCCATGAATAAAGTAATACAAGAACAGTTTCAGTTGAGGAAAGAGCAAGCTCAACAAAGGGAGCTTCTTCAAAGAATGGATGACAGACAAGACATGCTTTATAGAGAATTCAATGAAAATAGAATATTCAAAGAGGCTAGACACAGAGATAGAATTGAGTATGATATGTGCACTCAAGAAAAACTCAGCTACATTTGTGGAACACTCCCAGTGCTCAACCCAAAAATCCAAACATTCAATGAAGCACACAAAGTGTTGGAAGAACAAGAAATTTCAAGGGTGAAGTTCAACATTGAAAGGCTAAAAGATAAGATGGTGAGCTCAGGGATATGGAGAAAGTTGGAGGAGGGATCAACAACAAAACAACAAGGAGAAATAAGAAGCAAGAAAAGGGAGGATCCAAAAGGCAAAGGAAAGCAAGGAGAATCAAGCAAAGGAAAGGAACCCAAAGCTTAAAGGTGGTGAAGTTTCTTTTAGTATTTCAATAAATAAAGAAGATGTATGTCTGAAACATGATATACCTTCTAGGATTTCTCTTTTATGCATTTTCATGTTTATGTTATGCATTTTCATATTTACATCATATTTGAAATGTATGTTTGTCCTAAGTCCTTTTGTTTGATAATTGAATAAAAGATGTAATTTGAATAAGAACAGAGAGAAATCTAGCCTAGAAAGAATAAAGTTGTCCCATAACAAGTGCTAGTATACATGCCTTCTTTGTAAATGAACCAAGGCTCAAGAAATTAAGAGGATGCTTGCTTATACAAGACTAGTTGGTTAAATGTTATAAGGCTCAAGAAATCAAAAGCACAAAAGTCCCTAATAAAAAAAAATGAAAAGCTAGGCATCAATGACCAAATTTGGATATGTGTCTGTGGTGATTGATATTAGGGGATATACTTGGGCTAGTAAATCCGAGAGGTGCTTCATCACCCGATAACTTGAGTTAACTAACTCGAGATTATCGATTGAAAACCCCCTTTTAAGAGTAGCTCCATAACAGAACATTTAGCAACCCAAAGAGGTGCTGGACACCACTATCCAAATAAAATCTCAAAGTTATATGCCTGTGATTGAATGTGTTAAGGAGAGAGGCTTGAGCTAGTAAATCTTTGAGAGTGTTTCAACACTTAACAACTTAAACTAACTGGTTTGAGATTGTTGATTGAAAGCTTATGCTAAAGAGCCGCCTTAAGACAAGATTTTTAGCTCAATTGAAGTAAAAGAAACTGAAAAGAAAAGCAAAAAAATTTAGTTGAGGATCATGTGCTAAGGTGTGAAAAAGGAGTCTAATAAATCTAACTAGTCTAGTATTAAAGCAAGCATTTTGATAAAGAAGTGAATTAGCTTTGATCATTTGTATTGAACAAATGACTACACAATTAAGGATGATAGATTTCTTGAAAGAAGTTCCTCTCTATTAAGATATTTTTGCATCTTAAATTCTGTTATCAAATCTTTTTCTCTCTTGATTGAGGACAAGCAACATTTTAAGTTTGGTGTTGTGATGCATTTGCATATTTACCATTTTAACTAGTTAGTTTAGTTAGTTTTGGCTTAGTTTCATTCACTTTCTTTGAAATAAATGAGCAATTTTGTGAGCTTTTCCTCCATGCATCCATGACCCAAGAACTAAGTGAAATTTGGCATAATTCATGAAAATGACTCAAGGAGTTTATATACAAGTTGATGTGAATGATTCCCTTGAAAATTATTGCATAAGATGGCAAAACTTTGAGGAAAATTCTTTGGTTTATGTTAGGTGATGAAGCAAGAAGACAATGGAGCAAGAAAATCTTGGAGCAAGGAGGAACAAGCACGTTGGCAACTTGAAAACCAAGTTGGAAATGCCAAAGTGTGTGTGCAGTAAGGAGGAAGAAGGGGCGTTGTTGGCTGCATGTTCAGCAACAACTCCAGCAACAACGCCTAACAAATCAAGCTGTTAGGTAGAAGAAGGCTTGGGCGTTGTCATGGCGTGTCCAGCAACAATATGGGCAACAACGCCAGGAAACAAGCCAAGTTTCCAAGGATGGACATTGTTACTGGCGTGTTTGGCAGTAACGTGGGCAATAACGCCAGGAAACAAGCCAAGTTTCCAAGGATGGGCATTGTCACTGGCGTGTTTGGCAGTAACGTGGGCAACAACGCCAGGAAACAAGCCAAGTTTTCAAGGATGGGTGTTGTTACTGGCGTGTTTGGCAGTAACATGGGCAACAACGCCAGGAAGCCACCAGAGAAGAAGGATTGCACGTTGTCACTGCGTGTTCAGCAACGACGTGGGCAACAACGCCAGGAAGCTACCAGAGAAGAAGGATTGCACGTTGTTGCTGGCGTGTTTGCCAACAGCGTGGGCAACAATGCCCATACAAAATGGAGGAGAAGGGTTGCACGTTGTTGCTGGTGTGTTTGCCAACAACTTGGGCAACAACGCCCTTGCAAAATGGAGGAGAAGGCCTGCACGTTGTTGCTGGCGTGTTTGCCAACAACTTCAGCAACAACGCGCAGGCAGCCTGACCTTGCCCTCTTCAATAGAGTATATCTTGAGCTAGAAAACTCCAAATGAGATGATTTCAGTGGCATTGAAAAGTAGAAATCAAGAGCTTTCCAACCATATATCATAGTATGGGATTCGAGTTCATTTGAAGATTCAAAAGCTGGCTTCATTTAGAGCCTCAGAGACTAAGGGCGTTGTCACTGGCGTGTTCACCAAAAACGCCCAACCAAGGCAGCCTGACCTTGCCCTCTTCAATGGAGCATAACTTGAGTTATAGAGATTCAATTAAGATGTTTTCAGTTGCATTGGAAAGCTGACATTCAGAGTTTTCCAACCATGTATAACAGTCTATAGTGAAGCACAAAATTAAAGCTCAAACCAGAGGCAACTTTGGGCATCAAAACTGAGTTCAAAAAGGCAGAAAAGGGCCAAGTGTTTGGCAACAACTTGGGCTGGCAACGCCCAAGCACCAAGCTTGGTGCCTAGAAAATTCCTTGCACGTTGCCAACATGCATAAAGCTGGCGTGTTTGCCAGTAACGCCCAGTTGGGCCAGGATTGATGAGGACTTGCTCTTTCTCTCTACACTTTCTTCAAAGGGGAATACTTCCTTCATTGGACCGGAACTTAACAAAGGAAAAGCCCACTTTGCTAATCCAATTGAAGACCTCCAAATGAGTTTTAGGAGTAGTATAAATAGAGTAGAATTTTGTACTTGGGGGACTTCTTCCAGACTTTTTACTTCTTACACTTTTTGCACTTTTTACTTTTAGATACTCTTACACTTAGTTTTTGTTGAAGTTACTTTCGGAAGCAATTTTTGAATTTCAGTTTTCTAAGAACTTCTTCTTCTTCACTCTTCATTTTCTTCTCTACTTAATTAGAATGCCTACTTTTGCATTTGTTGTTGAATTTAGAGCTATGATTCACTAAACCCCACTTTCATTAGGGGGAGGAGCTCTATTTATTTGAATGGATTGACAACTATTCTTTTCCTTCTCAATTCAAGTGGTTCATCCAAGGGAAAACTCTTGTTCTTCACAGATTCAATTACATTCGAGAGAAGGGTTGAATCTACATGAACTATATGGTGAACTTGAGAAAGAATCCATATAATTCAGTTTAGAGTTATCCTTTCATGATTTCTTTGATCAATACACTTTGGGTTGGTATGTGAGATGTAACCTCCCTTAGTTGAGATTCTGGAAGTTGTATGGCTTTGGATTAGAAATTGAACTTCACCTCTTCTCATGACCAATTAGATCACGAGAGTGGCACTTGATTGTGTTGAGAGAAATTGAATTACCAAGAGATTGGGATTCAATTATTCACAATCCGCCATAGATCTATACCCATGATTGAGAAGGAGATGAGCAAAGTCAATTCATGACAATTTACATCTCTGATCTCTAATGATCTCTCCATCATTAATTCTCATCTCTTTTACTCTTTAGTTCTTTGAATACCCACTACCCAATTTCCTTCTACATTCTTGCAATTTATCATTCTTGCCATTTACATTCTGTTTCTATTCCTTGCAATCTACCTCTCTATTCTCTACAAATTCTGCAATCTTTACTTTCTTGTAATATATTTTTCAATGTCATTTAAGTTTCTTGTATTTTAAGTTTCAGTTATTTACTTTCATTTTCCTTCTTTATTCTAGTTCTTTAAATTCCTTGTCATTTAACTTTCCGTAATTACATTCAAAAATAAAATCTCATGAATTCAAAAACCATGTTTGCTTGACTAAATATACCATTTAACTAAAGTTGCTTAATCTACCAATCTCCGTGGGATCAACCTCACTCTTAGTGAGTTTGATTACTTGATACGACTCGGTATACATGCCAGTTGTATGTGAATTATAATTTTTGCGTATCAAACTATCTCTTGCGGTTCGGAGAGGACTCAGCTGTTAGTTAGTACCCCCTTTTGGGGGTGGACCTTTCACCCTATTTTATTATATACGCTTAGCAAAATGAATGTTTTTTGATACACCTAGGACATGAATTTTATATGAACCAATGGATTGTGACAGCATAGGTAGGGAGCTCGCTTTGTTGGTAGATTAGAAAGACAGCATCCATAAGAAGTAAGAACAAAACATGTCATCTTCATCCCCCATCCTTCTTCCCACTAGCTCATTTTAGCAAACATCAATCCATCACCTCAATATCAATTGTAACTATCTATTTTAGGCTACACAAAAGTATGAAATTCCAAGTTTTTCAACTAATGATTGGTCATTCTCACACATACAAAATAATTTCATCCTCCATAAGTTTATCCCAAAAGTTGTATGAGTTGGTACATATCCTCAAACCTACAATATAGAATTGAGTAAATGTTACATGGCAATCGAACCAAAACATGTCACATAACAAAAAGAAAACATTGTATTTTAAAATATGTAATACCGTTGCCAAATTGCCACCTCAACTGCACTTAGGCTGCTAGAAAATTTCTACTCTTACAAGGCAAAAGATACAACAAAGGGGAAGGCTCGCCCATATAGAGCAATGTCTAACCCAGAATTAGTCGGGATTATTCCAGTGAATCCTCCTATGGTGAATAAAAAGATGAATTCTACAGCAAGTAGGTTTAAGGAACGTAATCACTCATAGCTAAAAGGTCTGATGGCCTTAAATCATAGGAAAAACATGTTTCTTTCCCACCTAGACGGTTGTGTAGGCAGCTTTACCAATAGGTATGTAAGCCGTTAACCTACAGATTTGGTTACTCTGTGAACCAAAGGCCTTTCTTCATTCTATAGGGCTCTAGATGCCATTAATGACTTGTTTGAACATCCAAAGGAAAGAATCGTTATTTTTTATTAACAGAGATCTAAATATTGGACTGTGCTATTCTATAATATTTGAGATCAAATTCCTTTTTGAGAGCTAAGAAAGCAGGCTATGAAGTCAAAGGCCAATTCCCCATTATTGAAACTTTTGGGAACAAGCAAGGGATTGAGCTACGTGAAAGCCGTTGTGCTAATGATGCGCATCCGTTTTCTTGCTTTTCCAATACCAGTGTTGAATACTATCTTGCCTCCGATTTTCAATGTCGTCATCATTGAGGTAGATAGCATCTAATCTACGAGTGTTGGCAAAATCTGAATATTTCGATAGAGTGGTTAAATATGGTTAAATATTTCGATAGAGTCTGAGAGGATGGGTTAGAAGAGCCACCAACCAGATGGGTTATGTCTTGATGCACTGAATTGAGTTAGAAAATGACAATGATGTTGTAGTAACATTTTTGATAGAGTGGTTAAATATGGATGAAAATGGAAAATGTGGTGTTTGTGAATTTTGATTTTGTGATTGGAATATAGGAAATTGATTATTATAAGGAGTTTGAAAATTGAAATTAGGAAGATTTTTTGGATTTGGATTTTGAAATGTATTTGGTAGTGTGAAATTTTGATTTAGAACTTGAGAGTTTGAGGTTTGAGATTGTTGGGTATTTGGAGTTTGAGAAAAGTTTTGTAAATATTGAAAAAAGAGTTGAGTTGGTTTGGATCCATTTTTTCGAACAAAAAATAATATCAGCAGAACTTTGATTTTATAAACTTGGAAGAAGATGAAGAAGAGTAGAACAAAGTGTGAAAATAGAAGTGTATGTAAGTAGTATATATAGAGTAATAAAATATTAATTTATTAATAATAACGATAACATAGTAACTGTTAGTTTCTAATGGCAAATTTTTCAACGGCTAGTTTTGCAACGGCTAATTTCAATAATGTGATTAACATTTTAAATTTTATAAATAAAAATAACCAACCCAACAAAAAATTATTTTTTAAGGTGTAAAAATTAAATTTATTTTTTATGTAAATAAATTTAATTAATTATAATTTAATATAATAATATAAATAATATTCAATATTAATTATGATATAAATAATTAATATAAATTATTAATTAAATAAAAATTTAATTATTTAATATAATTAATTATTTTAATTAGTAATAAATTAATTATGATTTAATTGTTTAATTAATTATTATTTAAATAATTAATAAAAATTATTACTTAAATATATATAATTATTTAATATAATTAATTATTATAATTTTTACTAAATTAATTATTATTTAATTATTTAATATAATTATTTAATTAATTAAGATTTCATATAATTATTTATTTTTATAATAACATGCCAAGTGACAAGTTATTATTGGACAATACAAGTCTCCATTTAGAGAAATTCTCTCTTCTCAAAACACGTGCAGGGACTCCTTTTCTCTTATCTCAAACGATTGGTTCCTTCACATGTCAAAAAAAGTATAATGAGAACGGCCATCGGAGGTGCTCTTACAGTAACATGCTCCGTGCATGTTATATGACTTGTGTCAACATTTTCTTGACATCTACAATATTATAATATACTTCAAATATCAATATTCAACTAAAACAGCATTTCTATTTTCATATTAAAAATAATTTCTGCCAAAAACTTCTTGATATAATAGGTTGTATACATTTTTGGGACGAATTGACAAAATCATTTTACCCTTCACAAAATTCATACAGTGCAGGGCCACGTGGAGAGTTAGTCAAAAACACTCTTAAAATATCATTGAATTCTATCCAGGATTTAACTTTCAATCATGATACATATAAACAAAAAATCAATCATCAATCATTTAGATATTGCATATAAAATACGTATTTGAGTTCTAATAAAAAAATTGTCATACTTATAAATAGATTTGATCATTTGTCTACTGTAAATTTAATTATTTTATAGCAAAATTAATTATTTTAGTAACTGATTATTTAATTAAAAGAAGAATAAAATAACAATTAGATCTTTGAAGATGTTGACTTTGGACTAATTTACATAGTTATTAGAACTGAACTGATGATCGAATCGGTCAAGTTACTGAGTTACTGAGTTACTGGTTCAACCGGTGGGTCATTGGTCGAACCGATTAATCCGATATAATTAAATAATTATATAAAATTTAATTATTTTTTATTACAAGTATCTTTATTTTGTTTTTATATAAAATAATTATTATTTTTTATTATCATTTTCAAATTTTAATACTTTATTAATTAGTTTATATTTATTATATTATTATGTTATTATAGGTAAAAACTCACATACAGTTGTTTTCATGTGAAGTTAATATTTAAGAACCGTTAGATGATTCGACAAGTTTGACTAAATATCATTTAACGATTTTCAACTATCAACTTCATATGAAAACAACTTCATGTGAGTCTTTACCTATTATTATATAATTTATTAAAAAATGATATTAATAGATATCATAATCATGAAAAGAAAAAATAAATTCTGATTAATAAAATTTTTTATTTATCTTTTTAATTTGTATATATTTAATAAAATTTATAGTTAAATAAAATATAATTGATTTAAAATGAGTGACTTTATAATTAAAATAAATTGAATACAAATAAAATAAAGAGTAAAGTATCATTTTTGTCCCCAACGTTTGGGGTAAGTTTCAAAGTTGTCCCTAACATTTCAATCGTCCTATTTAAGTCCCTAACATTTTAAAACTGACTCAATGTTGTCCTGTCGTTAGAGATCCGTTAACAGAATTGACGGCAGGACAAAATTGAGACGATTTTGAAACGTTAGGGACTTAAATAGGACGAAAACGTTGGGGACAAAAATGATACATAGAAATAAATTTTAATTTTAATCCTTCAATAATATCAATTTTTTTACTATACATAGTATTCAATTATTTTTTAATCACATCTAAGTAAATTACATTTAATCATATTACTTTCATTTTAAATAAATTAATTTTTTTTATAATTTTACTAAGATTTTTAGTTATCATAAAATGTTTGTAGAATGACTAGTATAGAAACTTGCAGAAAAGAAAAAAATATACATACAATAACATATAAATTATATATTTTTCTCTAATGTATCAAAATTCTTTAAAATTATAAAAAAATAAATTTATTTAAAATGAAAGTAATGTGATTAAGTGTAATTTATTTAAATGTAATTAAAAAATAATTGAATACTATGTACAGTAAAAAAATTAATATTATTGAAAGATAAAATTAAATTAAAATTTATTTTTATGTATTGTTTTTGTCCCTAACGTTTTAAAATCGTCTTAATTTTGTCCCGCCGTCAATTCTGTTAACGGATCCCTAACGGCAGGACAACATTAAGTCAATTTTGAAATGTTAGGCACTTAAATAGGACGACTGAAACGTTAGAGACAACTTTGGGATTTACCCCAAACGTTGGGGACAAAAGCGATACTTTACTCTAAAATAAAAGATTGTTATATGTATTATAATTTTTACATGAATTAGTAAGAAGCATTGCAACTAGGAGGTACAATCATCCTTGTTGCATTCTATAGTGAAGGGATTCGAACCCCATGATGGCCATTTTGAAAAATTTTTCAAAATTCACAAGCCTTGACACTTGGCAAGATATGGAGCATATGGAGCACGGTGGAATGCTAGTGCGTCGACGCGTCGTAGGTTTCCCTTCAATTGCGACCTGAGCGGTTCGGTCCGGTCCGATTTTTACTAGATTTGACCGGTTTTCACTAGTTCATTCTGGGTTTGACCGGTTCATATCAGTTCTATATCTTAAGCAGTCCTTAACTTAGACTGGACCTGTATTAGGTCCGGTTTTAATAACTATACTAATTTGTCCTTGAAAAAAAAAAGTATCAATTAGGTCCTCCAAAATAGGAAACGGTGGACATGTATATTCTTCTATCAATAAATAGCACGAAATGAAACTGAATTGTCTATATATTTCATTATTTACAGTGATGCATGTCTCGTTACTATCACATGAGCAGAAAAATGATGTAGTTTTGGACATTGAAGCATTTATTATCTTTTGAGTTTTCATATATCCTTTATCAATTGCTCTCTATTTATCACAAATACTATCAAAATAAGTGAAATTTCACTCCAAAAATTGTTATTTACATTACTATCTTTCATAGATAGACATGTCAAAGTAATTAACAGTATATATAAATATCATCGTTAGGTTTTAATTGATGAATTGATAAAAAGACATCATGTGTCCACCGTTTGCTATCTTAAAAGACTAAATTGGTACTTTTTTTTCTTTAGACATTAGTTTGTCTGAAGTCAAAATCTTTAGAAACCTAATTGTTACTTTACTCTTAAAAGAATTTATAATCCAAATTGTTTCGCTAATGGAAATGATAAACCCCATTTTTAGATTTGTTTGATGTGAAATTTGCATGTTGGTTAGACTATACTCACGATTGGATTTATTGCTAATTTCTATACCGGCATAAAAATCTCTCTCATCAAAATGGCGCCGTTGCCGGGGAAATTGCAATGGTGTTGTGTTATTGGTTATTGTATATATGTGAATATTGTGAATATGTTTTCCTTTTGCTTATTTGTTAGTTTTTGGTAGTTGTAGGAGTTTATTCCCTTTATTTGTTACTAGTTTTTGTTTTTATTTTCTCTTGCTACCATGAATTCTCACTTTGGCTATGAGTTTGGTTCTAACTATGTTGTAGGAGATGCGAACTACAATGAAGATATGCATCAAGGATGGGATAATCCAAGGTGGGAGGAGCCATATACAGATGCTCAATCTTTATGGCAACAACTTCCACCAATACACCATGAACAAGAGCCACTCCATGATGCATATCAATCTAATGGTTATGGTGAATTCCCTTGTGACTTTCAAGAACCACCACCATATGCCTATGATCCATACCCTCAACATAACCCTCAACCATACTCACAAGCCCCTTTTCACCAACCACCTTCATATGACCCTAATCCATATTCCCCACACCAACAACCATATGAGCCATATGAACCACATATAGAGCCACCACCATTCCAACATCACCACTTTCAAGAACCACCCCCTTCATACTATTACCAACATGAACCACCTCTAATGTATAAAAATTTTCAACCACAATATGAATTCTACATTCCACCACAACCTTCCATAGGAGAATATTCATGTCCATTGATCCAAGAGCCATATGATCCTAATCATGTTATTCAAGCTGAACAAGAGTCAAGGGATCATCTCAAGGAAGCATTGAATCAACTTCAAGTAACCATTGAGCGTGTTGTGCAACAAGTGGAAAAAGTGGAGAGTGTTGAACCACCACAACACTACCAAGAAGAACCACCTTCCTACTATGAACCCTTCCTCCAAAATAATAAACTCTCCTATCCACCCCAAGCCCCAATGGATGATGATTCTCTCGCTTTACTACTTCAAGGACAAGAGGAGATGAAAAGGGATGTACAAAACTCTGCGGCCGCCTTGGATGATGAGGTGGTAAACCGGTTAGCATCCCAATGTTTGAATACTCAAGGAACTCCCATGACTACATGTGAAGAATCCAAGGAAGAGCATAGCATGAAGAAGATATTAGAAACTCCGGTGGAACATAAGGAATGTTGCTATGTGTTGGAACAATTGGAGGAACCTATGATTGATGAAGACAAGGAAGAAGTGGTTAAGGACTTAGGAGATGCGGAACTCCCATGGGAACATAGAGTTGAAGAAAACCCCTCCAAGAAGATTGAACTTGATGCTAAGGAGGAATGTGCACAACCTCCAAGGCATATTCCATATGAAGAATTAGATGGGATAGAGCAAGAATTGAGTTTCCTTGGAATTGAAGATCAATCCTCAAATCCTAGTGGTGATGAATCCTTTGAACTTGAAGAACCTTCCTCCAATGAGATAGAAAGTAATGTGGAGGTAAAATTCTCTCATCCTCCCATTTATGATTTAAGTAAGGGAAAAGAGTTAGATAAAATTGTTGAACAAAGGATTGAGATTAAGAGATCTTGTGAGGAGGTAGAGGTGCTTAGGAAAATAAGGACGGGATACGCTTTGTCAAGACCCTTGGAAGCTTCTTTACCTAAGTTGTCATCTACCCCTTTATTTGAGTGGGTGAAATTCATTTCTATTAGCTTTATTGTCCCACTTGAATATGGCTTGCTTGAAACGGATGGTCAACTTAGGATGCTTTGCGGGATGAAGCGTAACAGAAAGATGTTTCGTGGTTGGCGTTGCAAATCAAGGCTCATTATGGTTGATACTTCAAGGGTCGATGGATGCGTACGCGTGGATTGCCTTGTTCCCTTTTCCCCCTTCTTCTCTTCTTTTCTTTCTTCTTCCTTCTTTCCTTCTTCTTTCTTTCTACCTTTCTTCTTCTCTCCTCTTCCTCTCTTACTTTATTCTTTTACATTTAAAAAAAAAAGAGTTTTTTTGCTCATCTTTCATTTTCTTTTGTTTATTGCATTTGGATACTTTTACTCACTGCATTTTAATTTTATTTTTTAGCTTGTTCTTATCTTCTTTTCTAAGTTTCTTATTTTAATAATGGTGTTGAATTTTTCTACTCAATTGTTGAGAATTTTTTGGTTATTTTGGTGCCCCTTGACTTGTTTGATATGGTTGGGTGATAAAACTTTTAAATCAATGCTTAATCTTGTATGACTCTTGTGTCTTTGTGCATTGATATGACCTCATATTGTCTTCCATGACCCATTATTTCTTGTTTGAACTTGATGATTTTGAGTGCTCCTTATGCTTTGACTTTACTCTTGCATCAAGTTTAATGATATGCCTTAGCGTATATTGTTTTCTCACTTACATGCGTAGCTAACATGTCGTGAGAACCTTACTCGTATTTGGCATTAGCCCCCGCCTATGTTCTATTGCTTTGATGTCTGTGTTGTAGGCTTAATTTTCTTTCTTTTCCTTTCCTTTTAGGTTGGCCACCAAAAAAGGGAAAAAGGAAAAGTTTCTAAATTGAGCAACAAACAAGTCATCCGCACAATCTTTTGAAGAAACTCATCAGTTGTAGCAACCTATCCGCCTTGCTCTTCTTTGCATGCACCGAGGACGGTGCAATCTTCAAGTGTGGGGAGGTTCGGTCGATGACCAATCTCCACAGGTAACAATTTCCTTTTTCAACACCAATGTTAGCTAGTTGTTGCATTGCATGATAGGTTGCATGTTAGTTAAAATTTGTACATATTTTTACCACTTCTTTCTTATTAGGACTACTTGGTTAGAGTGATGATTTCTTTTCCAAGAAACTGTTTTAGGGCACCCTACCAATAAATCAAAAAATTTTGTTGAACTTGCTTGAAAGAATTTATTTTGGAACATGGTTTTTGAGCTAAGAACACAAGCTTGTGAGATTTGAGCCTAATGGTGTGGTTACATCTTATAACCACTTATTTTTCCTTCTTGTGTGTAATTGTTCTCTTTCTATGATTGTAATCTTTGATTTGTTTGATTCTTTATGTCCACTATTCCGTGTATTCATGCATTTATATGATTGAGGCCATTGTTTCATTTAGCTCACTTACATAAATAGCCTACCTTTTACCTACCATTGTTAGCCAACTTTGAGCCTACGATTAACCCACTTTGTTCTTTAATTTAGCACATTACAAGCATTAAAGCAAAAAACAATAAATACCCTTAATTGAATCTTTGATTATCTTAGGCTAGTGAGTGTGAGTATCATTCAAGTGTGGAGAAACTTGGGACATTGGTTGGGATAAAAGGGTATTTTGTATTTCTATCGGAAATTTAGGGAATTGGGCACATGCTCATATATTAAGTATATGTAAAATCATATGCATTGATGCCTTCGTATATACCTTATTGTGAAAAATAAAAGAAAAAAAATGATAAAGAAAAAAGAAAAAAAATATATATATGAATAAAAAGAAAAAAAAATATAGAAAAAGAAAAGGAAAAAAAAGAAGAAAGAAAAAGAAAAACAATAAAAAGGGGACAAAAAGTCCCAAAGTAAAGCTCAATAAAGATCAATGCATAGGTGTTGTGAAATGAAAAGAAAATGCACGAGTATGTGAAAAAGTGAAGAATGGGTAATTAGGTTAGCTTTGAAATTATATAGGTTGTCATAGGTTAGGTGGGAAGTTTAAGTTGATCAAAGATTCAAATTTTAGTCCACCTAACCATATACAATCCTACATTGACCCTAACCCCATTACAACCTATGAAAAGACCTCATGATGAATGTACGCATGCATTGAATAATTGTTGATTATTAGATGAAAAACAAATCTTGGAAAGCATGATTAGGGGAGAATTGAGAGAATCGACCCTATACACACCGAGCGACTAGAGTGCAAACACTTCTGGTGAGGGTTCGATGCTCAATTTCTTGTTCTCAGTTTTCATGAGCTTTCTTCTTGCAAGTCTACTTGAAATTCATTTTGATATTTGAATTGGTAGGATTCATGAATCGTTATATGATCTTGGCCCTACTTGTGCATGCATGTCTTGGAGGATTGATTTATTTTTAACCAAGTAGGTAGAATCATTTTGCATTTAGTTGCATTCATTTAGATAGGATGCATATAGATAGGTTGTATTGAATAAATGTTCATACCCCTTTTTTTGTCCGTCTTGGTTTAGCATGACGACATGCTATTGTTTAAGTGTGGGGAGATTGATAAATCCCATTTTTAGGGTTTATCTTGTATTGAATTTAGAGGGTTTTGTCAACTTGTCTCCCATTTATTCACTAAAATAGCATGATTTTGTAAATTCTCCTTTAATTGTGCTTAAGAGTGAAAATATGCTTTTTGGGTCTTAAAATAGCTAAATTTAATTCACCTTGATTCCATTAGATGCCTTAATATGTTTTTTAAATGATTTTAGGTTTAGGAGGCAAAGATTGGATTGAGGGAATGAAGGAAAAGCATGTAGAAATGGAGAACTCATGAAGAAACAAAGGAATCGCAAAGCTGTCAATCCCGACCTCTTTACACTTAATCGATCATAACTTGAGCTACAGAGGTCCAAATGAGGCGGTTCCAGTTGCGTTGGAAAGCTAACATCCGGGGCTTCAAGATGATATAAAATTTATTATAGTTGCTGGCGTTTAGGGACGCATACGCGTACGCGTTGATGCTTGCACGTGACTCACTAAAGGCAACTCGTGGCCAGCGATTTCTGAAACATTTTGGGCCTAATCCAACTCATTTCTGATGCTATTTAACCCAAGGATTGAAGAGGGATGAGACAATTAGTCATAGTTTAGTTTTAGTTTAGTTATAGAGTTAGTTTTTAGAGAGAGAAGCTCTCTTTTCTCTTTAGAATTAGGATTAGGTTTAGATCTAAATTAGGATTTTTTAGATCTAGGTTTAATTCATGCTTTGATTCACTTTTCCTTTATCTATTCTTATTCTTCTACTCTCCCTCTCTCTAGATTAGTGATTTACTTCTTGTAATTCTTTACTTTGTTATTGATGCACTCTTTTGTAGATCTCCTTTTCCTTTCAATGCAATTTATGATTTCCTTACCTTTTTATGTTTGCTTTAGTTTTTTATTGTTGATCTCTTGCCTTGATTAGTTGTAGTTCCTTTAATTCTTGCAATTTGTGATGTTTACTTTTATTGCCTTCTATGTGTTTGTTGAAATGCTTCTTTTACTTATGAGGTAGATTTTGTTCCTCTTGGCTTTGGTTGTGTAATTAGTGATTCTTGAGTTATTAACCTCATTTGTTGATTGATAATTAGAAGTTACTAATTGATTTAAATGCCACTAAAGCTAGTCTCTCCTTAGGATTAGGCTAGGACTTATGGAATCAAGTTAATTCATCCACTTGACTTTCCTTCATAGTAGAGGTTAACTAAGTGGGAGCAATGAACAATTCTCATCACAATTAATAAGGATAACTAGGATAGAACTTCTAGTTCTCATACCTTGTCATGAGCCTTTCATAGTTATTAGTTTATTTCCTTTGCAATTTACAATTCTTATCCCTTATTCCAAAAACCCCAAAACATACCTCTAACCAATAACAAGAACACTTTATTGCAATTTCTAAGGAGAACGACCCGGGATTTGAATACTTCAGTTATTTTTATTGGGGTTTGTTTTAGTGACAACCAAATTTTTGTATGAAAGGATAATTATTGGTTTAGAAACTATACTTGCAACGAGATTTTATTAGTAAAATTCTACACCATCAATTATCCGCTCATCAGGAAACTTAAGAAAGTGCTAAATCATGTCTTTGTAATCCACCATGATTTGTCATGATCTAATTTTAATCACAACAAAAATTAGAGAGGAATGGGGAATAATATGTCAAAGAAATAGCACTGATTTATAAATACATGAATTACAGAATGGAAGGATCTTTGTATCTCTTGAAAATGTCTTCAATGTCAGCCATAACTTCTGCTGGTAAGGGGCGCTCAGTTTTTGTGAAAGCATCAATGTCTTCTTTGAGTTGGTCCAGAGAGGTAGCACCAATGATTGAGCTTGTCATGAATGGACGGTCTCTTACGAATCCAAGGGCAAGCTCAACAGGAGTTAGAGCATGTCTTTTGGCCAATTCAAGATATTGTACAGTTGCTTCCTGAAATTCAGCCACATGCTCAACATCAAACATATAAACAAAGGAACAGGCGAGTATGCGTAATATTTCATTTATAAGTGCACATTTGGTAATACTATAATAGTTTAGGCCGAGTTTGTTTCAATTGCTTTCTTCTAACAAAAGAGAAGAAAGAAAATGTAAGTAGAAAAAAAAAAAACATTTTTTAAGACATCTATGAATACAAGTTTTAAAATGTCTATATAAGATTTAATTTTGAGGTTATTAAAAAAAAAAAGCTAAAGAAAGCATCCTACAATAACAGAGGTTCAAGTCCTCCTAGATACTCTGAGTTATTGTCTTGAATTTTGATGTGGTTATAGACGGAAAAAAAAAAATTCCTCCCAGCTACTATGAACGGTCGTTTGAGTTTAGCGGCATGACCCTAACCTTAGTGGATTGATCAATGTTGAACCTAACTAAACCTTTTTAAAATGATAGAATATTCTTTTAAACTTAATGAGCTCCCTAAAGAATTCAGATGAGATACTCTTTAAATCCTAAAACAAACTTCCCCTACCTTAAACTTTACTGTCAACAAGCTGCTCTGAATCTCATAAATTTATCTAAATAAAAGAGAAACGAAAATCCTTAAGTGGTGGCTTTTACTGTGCTATGAAATGTAAATTAAATACAAGAACTAGCATTCTGGCATACCCGTGCAATTGATTTGTTATATCTTTCCATATAGCCAGGGAAGAGGTTCAACCTTCCCTTTTTTGCAGCTTCAGAATTTATATCTATATATTTTCCAGTGAGTGATCCACCTCCAAGTGGGGAGTAGGATAGCAACCCAATGTTACAGTTGTTTGGATGGCAAACTTCCACAAGATCAACTGCAATAAATAAAACCAACAAAGAACCTGAAGGTTAAAATTTGAAAAATGAAAACTGAACCATAGAATGCTGTGTAGGTCCCAATTTGAGCATTAAGTAATGTGACGTAAAGAATAATTTCTGAATTATATTGAGATATATTACTAATTCTCGGAACTGCAATCAAGACATATAAATAAACCAATGCTGACGCGATATTCTCAAAACAATCACGAGCCGAACACCAGAGAGATTCAAAGGACATAATATATAGGCCAATCGAAATCCTTTAAAGATGTGTGCCTTTGCAGTCTGCACCAGCTAAATGCACCGTATAACAGCAAAGTTAATAAATAGCCATATAATTTAAGCAGCTTTACCCAAATG
This sequence comes from Arachis stenosperma, assembly GCF_014773155.1. Classification (NCBI taxonomy): domain Eukaryota; kingdom Viridiplantae; phylum Streptophyta; class Magnoliopsida; order Fabales; family Fabaceae; genus Arachis; species Arachis stenosperma. The sequence continues at coordinate 52,756,094 of NC_080378.1, read as the reverse complement.
TATTTAAACAAACATAAAAAAATTGCTGCTATAAAATAGAAGGCATAGCCAGTGCTTATAGAAAGTTCTGAAAAGGTATTAACGGAAGAAAAATGGCTGTACCGCAAACATGTATAGTTGTGCTGTTAATATGCCAGTATAGAATGTGGTAACATGATGGGAAAAACAGTAATGTGAGGGCAAGATCAAGTTTCAGATTTCCAGGTAAGTTGGCCAGATGAATCTATAATGGTGCTGAAACGGAATAAATGCTGAAACAGGGATTGACAGAGAACAACCGAGAAGAACTTAGAATCCAGATTCCAAACTCGTGTAAGGACTTAGAGAGAATCGAAATAAAATCACTTGCCTCTCTATCACTCTAACCTTTGTTGAGTTAAAAGCAGCCAAATTTCTAAGGACCATGAATAGAGAAGAAATCCTTGGCAGGAATTTTCCCCAAAGTAGAAAGAGTCAAGGTAACGAAGGTACTATATATAATGTAACATATACAACTGTTAACAAGAGCAAACAGCTGTTCAAAAATTCAGATGCAAACATTACTTTCATTTCGGAATGTTTAGCAAGAATGCATTATTTATTTCTGAATTTGCTATGAGTTGTACAATAAAATTTAACAAAGCAATTTGACACAAGTTTCAAATCATCAGAACAAAAGAGTAGCAGCTTTGCTTCACAAAGCATGATAATATTAAGTAAAATGAGTTCTGCCCGTGAGACACTTACTTTCAAACCGCAATCTAGCGAGGAAGCTATAGCTGTTTTGAATACTAACAATCTTGGGAAGTCCTTCAACTTTAGCTGCATGTACAAACTCCATCACTCCATAAGAAGTCTCGTTAGATACACCTATGTAGCGTACCTAAACCATACAAAAGTCTCTGAATCCCAAAAACAAGCATGAGAAAATGGACATGGTATCATGATCAATGTAAGAATTTTACAATAGAATCAGCACATGGTATACAGAAAAGGAAAGAGTAGAGGTAGTGAATCCCATATTGGTTATTATAGTTCATCTTCATTTAGGAACTTGTCATCCCCTAGAATATGTGCCATGTGCCACACAGTGACAGCACAAGAAAGTAGCAACGGAAGTATGTGTTACAGCCGTTCCACCCATCATCCAACTAAAAATGATTTTTTATATAAAAGATATTGGGCGACCAATTCAATTTTGTAACAGTCGTCTTCTTATACTTCTCTTCTATTCTTCTATTTTTCTCATTTTCCTTATGTATCTTCCTTGTCTATTTGATTCTTTGTGTATTTTTAAAAATTTTATAAAGAATAAGAAGAAAAAAGAAAAGAAAAAGAAAAAATGCATGTGACAAAACACAGAAATTCATTAAACAAAACACAGAAATGTGGTGATGATAAACAAATAAATTTTTAAAAGTTAAACGTAACATTTTGAAGAGACACATAGAAAGAAAATATAGAAATATATTGAAGAAATTTACAGAAATTTTACAACGATAAACACAAAAATATTTTGAAGGAAAACACAATCTTTTAAAGAGAAAGATATTGACGATAAACAAACTTTTTGAAGAGAAGAGAAATACAGGAAGAAACAGAAATTTATGGATCATAAGCACGGAAAGTTTGTGGAACACATTTTTTTAAGGTCAACACAACTTTTTGAATGGAAAATAGAAAGAAAACACAAATTTATTGAAGAAAAACAAAGAAATTTTGTTATGTTAAACAATGAAATATTTTGAAGTTTAAGTAAATACACAATATCTTTAAGAGAAACACACAAAGAAAACACAAATTTATTAACGATAAACACAGAATTTTGGTGATGATAAACATACGAAAAAATTTTAAGGTATTGAGAGAAAACGGAGAAATTTTATGCTCATAAACACCAATTTTTAAGGTAAACACAACATTTTGAATAGAAACAAAGGAAGAAAATATAAAAATTTATTGATGACAGAAATTGTGTGATAAATACAGAATTTTTTTTAACGTAAACACAAATTTTTGAAGAGAAATATAGGAAGAAAAGAAAGAAATTTATTGAGAAAAAGCAGAAAAAAATTTGACGATAAACAAAGAATTTTTTTTAAAGGAAACAACTTTTTTGAAGAAAAGGTAAAACGCATAAATTTGTTATGATAAAAACAGGCTTTTCTAAAGTAAATACACAAGCTTTTAAAGAGAAACAAACAAAGAAAACACAGAAGCTTATTGTTGATAAACATAGAAATTTGGTTATCATGATCACGGATACTTTTGAAGGTAAAAAACTTTTTGAAGATAAACATAGGAAGAAAATACAGAAATTTATTAATGATAAATACAAAAAATTTTAAATGTAAACACAACTTTTTAAAGAGAAACATAACAAAAATATATTGTAAGAATGCACATAAATTTAACGACAATAAAGACATAAATTTTTTGAAGTTAAACACAACATTCTAAAGAGAAACAAATGAAGAAAACACAGAAATTTATTGATGATAAACACACAAATTCTGTGATTATAGACACACAAATTTTTTGAAGGTAAATACAACTCTTTGAAGAGAAACATAGAAAGACAACACATAAATTTATTAACAATAAACACAAAAATTTTGTGGTAATAACTACAGAAATTAATTTGTGTTATTCAAGTTGTATTTATGTGTTATTCAACTAAAATATTTGCACAATTCAATTTACATTTTAGTGTTATTCAACTAAAGTTTATGTGTTTTTAACTAAAATTTTTGTGTTATTCTTCTTTATCCTTTAACTAAAGCATCAACACAATTCAAAATAAATTTTTTGTTTTTCTTTGTTATGTTTATGTATAATTCAACTTAAAAACTTATTGTTTAAGTAAAATCTTCCATTTTTGAAGAAAAAATATAAAAAAGACAGAAATTATTTTGCATCAATCGTAAAACATGAAAAAGAGAAGAAAAAGAAGAAACTAAAAAATAAAAAATAAAGGAAAAAAAAAGACACAATAGCAGAGCAAGAAGAAGCAACAATATCAGCAGAAAAAAAGTGTGATTTTACGTGCACGTTTGTGTGGGTGATTTTGTTGTGCCAATAAGTTATTTAACCAATTTGGTTGGATTTGATTACCCAAAAAACTAGTCCATGTAACAGTACCTTTTCTCCAACAAATATGGCACTAAAATTAAGCAAAGAAAATTACAATATCAGTTTGAACCTACGAAAAAAAAAGAGTGAAAAATAAAAAGAAGTTCCACCACCTGTAAGGCACAACTAGCATTCATAGGACCATACAGTAAAATGATAGAACTCAATTACCTTTCCTTCATTGATAAGTTCTTGAAAAGCTTGCAACTGTTCAACGAACGGGACACTCAGCCTCCATTGTGAAGGATCATAGGAATAAGCACCAAACAGTGGAACATAGCGATCTGGCCTAAAATAAAACAGAGAAAAAGTTATTCAAAAAACAATAGCTCAAACAGATTATAGTTCAGCTTTATGACTAAAGAGGCAAACAGGATAACATTTTCCTCATGACTGGCTGCATCTAGTAAACATTTTTTGTAATTGAAAAAAGAGGCACCGCATTGCAAAAGACTCCCACAAGCTTGGACCTCAGAAAGGCATATGCATCCAACCTTACCCCAACAAGACTATGTGCCTAAATAATATAACTAGAAACTAAGAAAGGATGAAAGTGACACAGATCAGGCATTTGATTAGGTAGTAATTAGCTAAAATATAAAAGTTGGGCGGGAAGAGAGTGAGGCAGTTAAACACTCAGTAGGAAGGGAATAGGAGAGTTGCATGTCCCTCAAATACCCTCTATATATCTTGTAGTTTCAGCTTCTTTTATCAGGTCGATCTTCAGTTATTCTTGAATTGAATACATTGCTTTGATTTTCCATACCAGTTTATTTTTAGTGGATAAATGGCATGTGAACCAGTTACATACTATGCATATTGATAAGGATAGAAAAGACAATAGTCTTAATAATATAACGAGTATAGTATAGCAAAATCATTATATTAATACTGCAATTTCTACTAATAACCAAGGTCAAGTGCAACTGTCTGTTCAACACAAATCCAGCCTCATGTATTGACTATATTTTATGTGCTTAACATTCTGAGCAGGGTGCCTATAATGGGTGTTGACAATTAAGTTTGATGCAATTCAACGATAGTAAACAAATTTGCATCTGGCTACACGTTATACCTTTAGGTGGTGGACTGTTACATGCTTAGTTCAACAAATATTATGTCTTAAGATTCCAAAAACTGTATGAGTTCTAAGTTCCCGGATTTTTACAAGGAACAGTTCACACATGTTGAATAATACATTTACCACATTCTGTTAGGAACCACACACACAGAATAATAGAAGGGTAGGAGTATATGTATTATTAACACGCAGTGAAGCTGAATCTCAGCATACTGATGAAGATGAGAATTAACTAAACAGAAGGAAAATGCACGGGACTATAGTGGCCCCTCAGTCCCTTCTCATACACTCGCAGATGCCTAGGAAATTTATCCTTAATGATAAAAAAACTAAGGTTTAATTACTTTGTCGGTCCCTATACATTTTTTCTTTTCAATTGGGTCCTTATACCATATTAGATTTTGTAATTAAGTCCCTACCGAAAGCATTGCAATTAACGGAATATTCTGTTAAACTATACAAAATATTCAGTCAAATATTAGGTATATTCGTTTTGTTTACAGAATATTCTGTTAATTCCAACGTTTTTGTCACAGCAGAGACTTAATTACAAAATCTAATATGGTATAGAGACTCAATAAAAAAAAAAAAATATAGGGATCTAATTAAAAATTCAGTGAAACTATAGGAACCGACAGAATAATTAAACCAAAAACTAATGCCAAATACTTCAGTTTTCACCCATAAAATAATGCAGAAAAAAAAGGCAATACATGGATGTTTAAACTCTGTAGACTCACCAGTGAATTTGTAACAGATCAATATAATCAGTGCCAAGGCGCTTAAGACTTTTCTCTACACTTTCCTTTATATTTGCAGCATCTACCCGCAAAACTTTTGCATTGTCACGTAGGTAACTTGACCTCTCGGAATAACCACATACTTTTGTTGCTAAAATAATCTGTCGAGAAAAGTGGTATACAATCCTAGTTAAATAAGGAACATGGCAAAATTCTTCGGAAATACAGATAAAAGTGAATCTCAATCTTAAACAAGGTCAATATGTTATACAGGGGAAATTTCCCCAAAATTCAACTTTAGTTTAATAAGCACCTTTACAGAATGCAAAGAATAACTTGTTGAAAATCCCTCAGGCAAACAGAAACGACAATTAGTATTTAAAAACTGTATAACCTTAATAGTTTTTCAATGAAAGTAACCAAGCACTAATACTTACTTTCTTTTTCTTTTTCTATTTTTCCTTCCAATTGTCAGTTACTCTCTTTCTTAAAATAAGAAATAAGAATAAAACACGCATCCAATACCTTGTCACGAGATTGAGACTTCAGCCAACTAGCAATATACAGATCAGTTCTTCCCTGTGTCTCTTTCTTCATTGGAATTGGATACTGTAAATCAATACCTAATTGTCAATACATCTGACAACATAATACCAGCATAAGATGAAACTGAAGTGTATCATAGGAACATTGCTGTTAATTGTTAGGGACAAGAAACAACTTATGAAAATGAAAAAGAACAGTTTTGAAGGCTATTGTCAATACATTAGTCAACAAATGGTGTAAAATGGTGAATAATAATGCAATAATATGATAACAGTTTGAGAGAAAAAGCAACTTCATCAGCAGTGTAAGGCTTACTAGGTAATTCCATATGGCATGTTGAGCACAAAGTACCAGATATGATGAAAGAGAGGTTCATTAATCATTATAGAATTGTTGGCTAAACCGAGAAAATCCATTACAAAAATGAAAAGTGACTATACTGATTCAAAATAATTTAGTTCAAGTGTTCAACTGATAAATGGTTGGTTGGAGTAGAATTCAGATTCAAGTCCTGGGTACGAAGTAATGCTTCGGGCAAACCCATGCACCTTATACAATCTCCAATGGTTGATTAGGGTTGTCTCCAATAAGAGGATAACTATGGTTCCACCAAGAGATAATTAAGTACATGTAGTTTCTATATTGAGAGATAATACAATACAAGAATCAAAGAAGCTACAACAAACAGCTAAGAGTTTGGTCTGTGGCCAATTGCTCACTCAGTGGGGGTGTTTGGGCAAAATCCCTTCCAAAAGTTACGACATTAGCATTGAAAGCTTTAGAATAACAATTTGCATACATAAATTGCCTGGCATTAGGTTGCAATCCACTTCCACTGTGACCAAGTACTCTTTAATACAGAGAGCCAAACACTATATGCATCAGTGGCAGAAAGAAGATCAAATAATAGTCTTAAGTTCAAAATCAAACTACAGCAATAAAAAATTCTCTTAGAATGAGGACAAAAGTGTGTATTTCTAAACCACCTATGACTTGGAAGAGTTAGCTATCACAATTTGCTATAAAATAGTGAACCTTTTGTGTCTAATGGGAATAAAGAAAACAAAAACGAAAACATCATATGAAGCATGTCGATCATATTGAAACTAAGCAGTAAGCACAGAATTTTCAATTTTTCAAATGGAAATGGAAGCAATGCAATTTTATGATTTGAAGAATTACCGCCTCAGCAGTATCCAAAGCATTAATGCCATTCTCAAATGCATAACTGAGAATGCCATGAGATTCTTTCTCTGTGTTCTGCTCCCCAAACGTCATCTAAAACAATTGCACCAATCAATCATCAACTATCACACAATGCAGAATTCAAAATTGAAAAAGAAAAAGAATATGAAACAAGTCCTCTTCATTTGTGCAAAAATTCAGAATTTGAATGAGAAACCATAAATAATAAAATTTTACAGTTCCAAGAGTGATTTCACTGATGTTGAGGTCAGAGTCACCAAGCTTCCTATATTCCAATGCGTTCTTCTGGCCATGGCAAGCACAAACGAGATGCCTCAAGGTGCTTCTAGTTCTTGTTGTTGAAGGTATAGAAATGAGAGGCATTGATGATGCGAGGGGTTGAGAAAGGGCACGTGCCATGACAAAGGAAGAAGAATTTGGGAAGGAGAAGGAGCAGGAGGATGCCATGGCTCAACTGAAGAGTACTGAGTGCCGGAACCTCTCCCTTAGCTTATCGTTTACTCCCCAAACGTTGTGGAAGCTGGTCCGCTCCTGATTCGGTAAGAGAATGCGATCATCGATCGACTTTGTAATTTTGTTGAAAAATCTATTTTATCCTCGTCAAATATTATATTACCCAAAAATCAATCATTAAATTAGGTATAATATATTTGTATATAATATATATTGTTTACTTTATTTTTAATATATATTTTATAAAATAATAATTTAATAACTAATTTTTATTTATATATAATATGATTGATCTGTTATATATTTTTGTTCATAATATTATTATAAAATTATAAATTTTTTAAAATAAAATTTATTTTGATGTTTAATTTAACTATAAATTTTAAAATTAATAATATCTATTGGTATTATATTAAATATTAAAGATTTTATCAAATATAAAAAAATTACGATATTCGTGTTCTACTTCAACACCTCTTATATAATAAACGCCTTATTAATTAGCGTTTTCTTTGTTAAAAGCATTTTTTGGATATGTATTTTTCAGTTAAAATACCAAAAAAATAGATTTTTTATTTAAATAAATATTTTATTTATTGAATCTAATAATTATAAAAATTATTAAAAAATTACGTCATAATCTTATCTCGTTTACACGGTATACGAGATATATAAAATTTCAAAAATACATATATCTTATTTACAATGTAAATAAGATATATTTATAATTATCTCGTTTACCGTGTAAATGAGATATGTGTATTTATAAATATAAAAATATAATTTTTAAAAATAATAAAAAAATATTAATAATTTAAATTGGACTTGTAACAACTCAAATTTTTATGTCAATACGATATTTTTCGAAAACTTTTTTCAGCAATTAGTTCTATTTCGATAAGTCAATTCCAAGTTTCGAAATAAAATAAAGGATAATATAATTTTATTAATATGTTATTAATTTATTTTTCACGCTATAATTATAACAGAGCCTAGATAATATTATTATTATTATTATTATTATTATTATTATTATTATTATTATTATTATCAAATTCGATATTTGTTGATATAAGTAATTATCAGTATTTTTTATTTTTTATCCATAAGTTACTAATATCATTTATATTAGTAACTCATATATATTTAACCCTACATATATTATTATTTATGTTTTAATATATTAAATTTTTATAATTATTCATTTAAAATATTTATAACTTAAGCACCTTTAGAGATTGACACCTAGTCATTAAATCACCATTAATCATTATGTTACACTTTGGCCAAAGCCATTAAGAAAAAAAAAGAAAAAATAAAAACGTGGCGCATATATATATTGAGAAAGATACAAGACGTTTCACCAGATATCTATATAATCATAGTAGGGGTAGTATATTAGTATTGTGGTTCAAATTTTTTAATAAAACTTTTACAATGAAAAGGAGATTATTCCTATTCTGATAATGTTATTACTTTCATAATCTTAATTTTTGAGAATATTATATCTTTTGTGATCGAATCTTTATTATGAGTTAATTCAATGGATCCTGTGTCTACTAAGATAAATTCATAAAAAGTTCGGATTTTTTGGATGTTTGTTGGAGGGTAATGAAAAGTATTTAAAAAAATCGTTTTATAAAGGGTTCTTCTATCCATCTTAAATCACTCATTCTCTAAAGCCATTATTTTTATAGGTATTGATTTTTCATGGTAAGGATGTTCTTCAGATAATGGTCTAGTTTTAAACAAATTTGATGGCTACAATAATGTATATCTGTTAACTGTAAGAACCTCATATAAGCTTTTAGTTTATGCTGATGATTTTTCACTTTTAACAACCTGTCGTCAGGGGTTTAATAGATAATTGTTTAGCTTGTATTGAAGTTGCTGGTTGGTCAAGAGGTTGACCATAATCTTCACTGCTTGCTTGTTTCTTTCTCATTTTTACCTTGCAAAAATTCACTCGTTAGAAAATCGGGTAATACATTTGATTCTTCTTTAATATGCTCAATAGAAAAATCAAAGCATGATAATATAGTTTGCCATCTAACAAATATTTGTTTAGAAACTAAATTTTTAACATCATTCTTTAATACACTTGGGGCTGCTTTGCAATCAGTTCTGATTAAAAAGATTTTATTGAACAAATCTTCTTGAAAACATGAAACACATAGGGCAATGGCTAATATTTCTTTTTTAATGGTAGCATAATTTTTTTTAGACTGAATTTCATACACTCGAATGATATTTAACTATTTGTTCTTTTGAAGAGTTTAGTATTCCTCCATACCCTAATTCTAAAGCATCTGTTTCTACTATTAGACTCGCCTTAGGGTCTAGTATACTCAAATAAGGAATTTCTTTTACTAAATATAAATTTTTTGAACTATTTTAGACATGTTTTCTGTCAAAAGAGGAATCTTAGCCTTTTATATAAAGGTTCACATAAAGTTCTTATTCCTCGTAGAAATTCGGCTACATAATTAAGATATTATAAGAATCTTTGTAATTGTTTCTCGTTGATAATTTCATTTGGAAATTTTTCTGCAAATTTAACAGATCTCTTAATCGGAGTAATTGTTTCTTAAAAAATTTCATATCCTAGAAATCTTACTTTTATTATAAATATTTTTATTCTCTTTTCAGATAGGACAAGGCCATTTTCTTTTATAACATTAATAAATTTTTCTAGGTGTTGAATATGTTGGTTTATTTCTTTAGAGTATACAAGAACATTGTCTAAGTAGACTATGGTAAAATTTAGATATGAATAAAAGATATAGATAATAAATTCACTTGATGCCTTTTTTAATCCTTGGGGCATTACATTCCAATCATAATGTCCAAAGGGTAATATAAAAGCTGTTTTATATCGCTCTTCTTCTTTTACTGATATTTAATAGTATCCGGATTTTAAATCAAATTTAGAAAATACAGTAGCCTTATTTATTCTTTTAATTAAATCATTTTTATTTGGTTAAGGATATCTTGTAAGAACCCGCATTTTCACGTAAAACCGTTTCAATAAAATAATTTTAGTGCCCGAAATAGATTAAAAATTTAGAAGTTTTAATTTGAAAATAAAAATGTAAAATTTGATTTCAGTGAATTTTTTTGAGTTGGAAAATGTACCTTTTCAAAAAGATTTTTGAAAAAATGCGTACTAGTGCTTAAGCTGGCAGTACCGGCTCTAGATTGTCTAATACCGCGTATTTTGGAAAATAATATTTTAAAAAGTGATTTATTGTTTTGAAAGGATAAAAATAATTTAGAATCGAAAATCGGATACTAATCTTAAAGGTTTTGGTCAAAAGTAGGCCAAACGGACCAAAAATGCTAACGGGATGGACCGGGCCCAAACCGGGCCCAAGGTCCAGCATATATAATAAGCTCATTTAATGAGCATTTCAGCCCATTCTCTCCCACTTTGATGAGAGAGCCGCGGTTTTGAAGAGAGGAGAGGAGGAAGAGAGTGCTTTACGGCTTCTAATTAACGACTAGAGGTAAGACTTAGGGTAATTGGGGTGTTACATTTAGTGGTATCAGAATGGTTCCTCCTCGTGAGCCTGATGGATGGATCGATTGTGCTTCATTGCATACTCTGTGTGTCTTTTCTTTGATGCTATTAGGTTATCTACTTGATATTTCATAGCATGCTTGTTTGTGAGTGCCTGTTTGGGGTAAATAAAGCATTAGGCTTTTGATATTGAGACTGATCACCTTGATATCAAATATTTGGTGTAGAAAAGAACCCTAATGGCTACTCGCGGATGAGGTCGTACAAATTCACGAAGAGAAAGTAGGAATGAGCGACTGGCCGATAACCATGCCGAGTTCATGGCGGCAATGGCGAATCTTGCAAACATCATAGGGGCTACCGCTACTGCGACTCTGCAAGCTGTGCAGAAGTTAGGCCAACCGGCCAGAAATGAAAATGGAAATGGTGAAGGAAATGCGAATGAGAATGCGGGAGGAAACAGAGATAACACGGGAGGTGCTCCGATGACCTTGGCGACCTTTCTCAAGGTTCATCCTCTGAGTTTTCGAGGTTCAACTAATCCCACGGAAGCGGATAACTGGTTCCAAGCTATGGAACGCGCACTGCAAGCACAGCATATCCCGCATAACCAATACGTAGAGTTTGCTACTTACTAACTTCAAGAAGAGGCCCAGCATTGGTGGCAGGCAGAATGCCGCTTGCTACAGCTCTAGAATGCAGATGTTCCTTGGGATGTGTTCCAAACGGCCTTCTACAAAAAGTATTTTCCTGAGTATGCAAGGAAAGCAAAGGAGATGGAACTTATGCAGTTGAAGCAAGGTTCCTTGTCTATGGAAAATTATACGAGCAAGTTTGAGGAACTTTGTAGGTTCTCTAGGGCATGTCAGGGTGCCCCGGAAACCTATGAGAGTTGGAAGTGTATCACGTATCAAAGGAGTTTGAAGGACGACATCATGACTGCTGTGGCTCCTATGGAGATTCGTATTTTCTTTAATTTGGTGAACAAGACAAGAGTGGTTGAAGAATATGCGAAAATGGTAGCCTCGTCAAAGGAGACTTCTGGAGGAAATACAAGTAGGGAGCGTGACGATCATCTCAGACCAAGGGGACAGAACTTTAAAAGAAATGAACACACTCCTCAACATCTGTGAGGTCAAGGGGATTTCAGAAAGAACAACAACGCTCAGTTCCACATGGCAAAGGGAGATGGTCGATGCTACACTTGCGGATTACCAGGGCACCTTGCTAAGGACTACCGTAGAGGGAGGAACCGAGGTGTGGGTAAGAGTCAGCAACTAGGCCGTGTGTTTGCTTTGGAGGCACGTGAGGCGATGGGGTCGGATCCTCCGACAAGAGGTAAGTGTATGCTTTGAGTCTTATATTGCCTGGACTTGAGGTAGTTTGGTTCTATCTTTTTGCAAGTCGTCGTTAGGATTACAAGGGCGTAGAGTTGTGTTGGGAGTAAACTATGGGGAAAGGAGGATTCTAGCAGCGTTAGCCGAGGATTTCGGACTTGTGATGACGAACGATCCGAGTTGGTGTGCCAGAATGGTTACCAGGTATGACTAGAAGTCTTGGCGGTTCCCTGTGTGGGCGATGGGTGCGGTTCAGTACTAGTGGCAACGGAAATACCAACTAACGTCCTTACGGGTTTTAACTATGATTTTTGCCGATTTAAGATTTAGAGTGATTTTTAAATTTGGTTTGGAGCTTTGGTTTAACTGATTTGGTTTTGAAACTAGGATTTGAACTTTTGATCAAATGACATTATTTAAAAAAGGAAAAGTGAGTCCTAAGATTTTATTCACTTGTGATTTCGGTTTGTAAATTTTAATGTATCCAAAAGGAATTCAAATAGAAAGATCGACAACGGTGACGAAAGTCAGAAGCTTTTTGGGTTTAGCCGGATATTACCGGAGATTCATTGAAGGATTTTCCTAGATTGCATTACCAATGGATAGGTTGACAAGAAAGGAAGCGCCTTTTGTTTGGATGTCGGAGTGTGCAGAGAATTTTTAGACTTTGAAGCAGTAGTTAACTTCAGCACCTGTTTTAATCTTGTTGGAACCGCATGAACCGTTCGAAGTATACTATGACGCTTCTCTGAAGGGTTTAAGTTGCGTGTTGATGTAACACCGGAGTGTGGTGGCTTACGCATCGCGTCAGCTAGGACCGCATGAGGTGAACTATTCAACTCATGATCTGGAATTAGCGGCAATTGTGTTTGCACTGGAGATTTGGAGGCACCACCTGTGCAGAGTGAGGTTTAGGGACTTTTCTGATCATAAGAGTCTCAAGTATGTTCTTGATCAGAAAGAGCTTAAAATGCGTTGGAGAAGACAGATAGAGTTACTAAAGGATTATGATTTTGAACTGAGTTATCACCGTGAAAAGGCGAAAGTGGTCACAGGTGTGTTGGGTCAGAAATCTTTAACAATCGCTTGGGTGAGAATCAAGGAAGAGGAGTTGGTGGAGAAGTTTGTGGGTCTTAAGCTGGACATTGGTGAGGTGGCTGGAAGAACTTGTTTAAACCAATTGCAGATTTCAAGCACGATTAAGACGGAGATTCAGAGGGCTCAGCAAGATGAGCTGAAGCTTCAGAAATTGTTGCAACCAGTTGGTGATAAGAGGCATGAAGAATTCACTAAGGAGGGTGAAAGATTGAGGAGAGATAAGGGGAGAGTTTGCACACAGGATGTCGGAAGTTTGAGACAAGACTTGTTGTCGGGGGCTCACTGATGAGCGGATAATTTATACGCTTTTTGGCATTGTTTTTAGGTAGTTTTTAGTAAGTTCAAGCTACTTTTAGGGATGTTTTCATTAGTTTTTATGTTAAATTCATATTTCTGGACTTTACTATGAGTTTGTGTGTTTTTCTGTAATTTCAGGTAATTTCTGGCTGAAATTGAGGAACTTGAGCAAAACTCTGAAAAAGGCTGACAAAAGGACTGCTGATGCTGTTGGAATCTGACCTCCCTGCACTCAAAATGGATTTTCTGGAGCTACAGAACTCCAAATAGCGCGCTCTCAACGGCGTTGGAAAGTAGACATCCAGAGCTTTCCAGCAATATATAATAGTCCATACTTTATTCGGGAATTGATGACGTAAATTGGCGTTGAACGCCAAGTACATGCTGCTGTCTGGAGTTAAACGCCAGAAACACGTCATGATCCGGAGTTGAACGCCCAAAACACGTTATAACTTGGAGTTCAACTCCAAGAAAAGCCTCAGCTCGTGGATAGATTAAGCTCAGCCCAAGCATACACTAAGTGGGCCCCGGAAGTGGATTTATGCATCAATTACTTACTCATGTAAACCCTAGTAGCTAGTCTAGTATAAATAGGATAATTTACTATTGTATTAGACATCTTTTGACAGTTTAATCTTTTGACTGTTTAGTCTTTGATCATTCGGTCTTTTGATCATTCAGGGGGCTGGCCATTCGGCCATGCCTGAACCTTTCACTTATGTATTTTCAACGGTGGAGTTTCTGCACACCATAGATTAAGGGTGTGGAGCTCTGCTGTACCTCAAGTTTCAATACAATTACTATTACTTTCTATTCAATTCTCTTTTATTCTTATTCCAAGATATACGTTGCACAACACTTTGATGAATGTGATGATCCGTGACACTCATCATCATTCTCACCTATGAACGCGCGTGATTGACAACCACTTTCATTCTACCTTAGGCCGGGCGCATATCTCTTAGATTCCCCAACAGAATCTTCGTGGTATAAGCTAGATAGATGGCGGCATTCATGGGGATCCGGAAAGTCTAACCTTGTCTGTGGTATTCCGAGTAGGATCCCGGAAATCCGGAAAGTCTAACCTTGTCTGTGGTATTCCGAGTAGGATTCCGGTATTGAATGACTGTGACGAGCTTCAAACTCCTGAAGGCTGGGCGTGATGACAAACGCAAAAGAATCAATGGATTCTACTCCAACCTGATTGAGAACCGACAGATGATTAGCCGTGCTGTGACAGAGCATTTGGACCATTTTCACTGAGAGGATGGGATGTAGCTATCAACAAGGGTGATGCCTCCAGACGATTAGCCGTGCAGTGACAGCGCATAGGACCATTTTCCCGAGAGGATTGAAAGTAGCCATTGATGATGGTGATGCCCTACATACAGCTTGCCATGGAAAGGAGTAAGAAGGATTGGATGAAAGCAATAAGAAAGTTGAGATTCGAAAGGATTCTAGCATCTCCACACACCTATCTGAAATTCCCACTATTGATTTACATAAGTATTTTTATCCCTTTTTATTTTCTATTTATTATTAATTTTCGAAACCCATAACCATTTAATCTGCCTAACTGAGATTTACAAGGTGACTATAGCTTGCTTCATACCAACAATCTCTGTGGGATCGACCCTTACTCACGTAAGGTATTACTCGGATGACCTAGTACACTTGCTGGTTAAGTTGAACAGAGTTGTGTCCACACATAGCCAAGAGCCATAATAATGATTCCATACAATAACAAAGAGTACTACATTGATGTGATCACAATTTCGTCCACCAAGTTTTTGGCGCCGTTGCCGGGGATTGTTCGAGTTTGGACAACTGACGGTTCATCTTGTTGCTCAGATTAGGTAATTTTCTTTTCAAAAATCTTTTTCAAAATTTTTCTTTTATTTTTCGTTTTTCCAAACTTTATTTTCGAAAAAATTAATAAAAATTCAAAAAAATTAATAAAATCATAAAAATCAAAAATATTTTGTGTTTCTTGTTGGAGTCTCGAGTCAATTTTTAAGTTTGGTGTCAATTGCATGCTTTAAAAATTCTTCTTGCATTTTTCAAAAATTCCATGCATTCATAATGTTCTTCATGATCTTCAAGTTTTTCTTGATAAGTCCTCTTGTTTGATCTTGATGTTTTCTTGTTTTGTGTCTTTTGTTGTTTTTCATATGCATTTTTTGTTTGTTAGTGTCCATGCATTAAAGATTTCTAAGTTTGGTGTCTTACATGTTTTCTTTGCATCAAAAATTTTTCAAAATTATGTTCTTGATGTTCATCATGATCTTCAAAGTGTTCTTGGTGTTCATCTTGACATTCATAGTGTTCTTGCATGCATCAAGTGTTTTGATCCAAATTTTCATGTTTTGGGTCATTTTTATGTTTTTCTCTCTCATCTTTAAAAATTCAAAAATAAAAAACATATATTTTCCTTATTTCTCTCCAAATTTTCAAAATTTTGGGTTGGCTTAGTCAAAAATTTTCAAAATTAGTTGTTTCTTACAAGTCAAGTCAAAATTTCAATTTTAAAAATCTTATCTTTTCAAAATCTTTTTCAAAAATCATATCTTTTCCATTTTTTTTCTTATTTTCGAAAATTTAAAAAAAATTATTTTTCAAATTCTTTTTCTTATCTTTTATATCATATTTTCGAAAATATGCTAACAATTAATGTGATTGATTCAAAAATTTGAAGTTTGTTACTTTCTTGTTAAGAAAGGTTCAATCTTTAAATTCTAGAATCTTATCTTGTAGTTTCTTGTTAGTTAAGTCATTTTAAAAATTAAATCTTTTTCAAAATATCTTTTTCTTAAAATTTTTATCTAATCTTTTTATCTTTTATCATATCTTTTTCAAAAATTTTATCTTTTTTAAAAATTTGATTTCAAAATATCTTATTTAACTTCTTATCTTCTTATCTTTTTAAATTTTGATTTCAAATCTTTTTCAATCAACTAACTAACTTTTTGTTTGTTTCTTATCTTTTTCAAAACCACCTAACTACTTTTCCCTCTTTAATTTTCGAAAATATCTCACCTCTTTTTCAAAAATTCTTTTTGTTCTAAATTTTAATTTTAATTATATCTTATATTTAATTTTCGAAAATTTCTAACCCCTTTTTCAAAATTATTTTCGAAATTCTCCCTCTCTTTGTTTATTCTATTTAATTATTTATTTACTAACACTTCTCTTTACCTCTCTTCATCTAAAAATCCGAACCCACTCTTCTACATTCTTCTCCCCTTTCTTTTTCTACTAACATAAAGGAATCTCTATACTGTGACATAGAGGATTCCTCTTCTTTTCTTGTTTTTTTCTCTTTCATATGAGCAGGTGATGAGCGGATAATTTATACGCTTTTTGGCATTGTTTTTTGGTAGTTTTTAGTAAGTTCAAGCTACTTTTAGGGATATTTTCATTAGTTTTTATGTTAAATTCACATTTCTGGACTTTACTATGAGTTTGTGTGTTTTTCTGTGATTTCAGGTAATTTCTGGCTGAAATTGAGAGACTTGAGCAAAACTCTGAAAAAGGCTGACAAAAGGACTGCTGATGCTGTTGGAATCTGACCTCCCTGCACTCAAAATGGATTTTCTGGAGCTGCAGAACTCCAAATGGCGCGCTCTCAACGGCGTTGGAAAGTAGACATCGAGAGATTTCCAGCAATATATAATAGTCTATACTTCATTCGGAAATTGACGACGTAACTTGGCGTTGAACGCCAAGTACATGCTGCTGTCTGGAGTTAAACGCCAGAAAAACGTCATGATCCGGAGTTGAACGCCCAAAACACGTCATAACTCGGAGTTCAACTCCAAGAAAAGCCTCAGCTCGTGGGTTGATCAAGCTCAGCCCAGGCATACACCAAGTGGGCCCCGGAAGTGGATTTATGCATCAATTACTTACTCATGTAAACCCTAGGAGCTAGTTTATTATAAATAGAACATTTAACTATTGTATTAGACATCTTTTGACAGTTTAATCTTTTGACTGTTTAGCCTTTGATTATTCGGTCTCTTGATCACTCAGGGGGCTGGCCATTCGGCCATGCCTGAACCTTTCACTTATGTATTTTCAACAGTGGAATTTCTGCACACCATAGATTAAGGGTGTGGAGCTCTGCTGTACCTCAAGTTTCAATACAATTATTATTACTTTTCATTCAATTCTCTCTTATTCTTATTCCAAGATATACGTTGCACAACACTTTGATGAATGTGATGATCCGTGACACTCATCATCATTCTCACCTATGAACGCGCGTGATTGACAACCACTTCCGTTCTACCTTAGGCCGGGCGCATATCTCTTAGATTCCCCAACAGAATCTTCGTGGTATAAGCTAGATAGATGGCGGCATTCATGAGGATCTGGAAGGTCTAACCTTGTCTGTGGTATTCCGAGTAGGATCACGGGAATTCGGAAAGTCTAACCTTGTCTGTGGTATTCCGAGTAGGATTCCGGTATTGAATGACTGTGACGAGCTTCAAACTCCTGAAGGCTGGGCGTGATGACAAACGCAAAAGAATCAATGGATTCTATTCCAACCTGATTGAGAACCGACAGATGATTAGCCGTGCTGTGACAGAGCATAGGACCATTTTCACTGAGAGGACGGGATGTAGCTATCAACCAAGGTTGATGCCTGCAGACGATTAGCCGTGCAGTGACAGCGCATAGGACCATTTTCCCGAGAGGATTAAAAGTAGCCATTGATGATAGTGATGCCCTACATACAGCTTGCCATGGAAAGGAGTAAGAAGGATTGAAGGAAGAGTGAGTAGTGAAGTAGAGTTTCAAGAGGAACACAGCATCTCCATATACCTATCTGAAATTCCCACTATTGATTTACATAAGTATTTCTATCACTTTTTATTCTCTATTTATTTATTAATTTTCGAAACCCATAACCATTTAATCTGCCTAACTGACAAATACAAGGTCACCATAGTTTGCTTCAAACCAACAATCTCTGTGGGATCGACCCTTACTCACGTAAGGTTTATTACTTGGACGACCCAGTACACTTGCTGGTTAGTTGAACGAAGTTGTGAATTCAACTGGTGCCATAATAATGATTTCATACAAATACAAAGAATATGGATCACAATTTCGTCCACCAAGTTTTTGGCGCCGTTGCCGGGGATTGTTCGAGTATGGACAACTGACGGTTCATCTTGTTGCTCAGATTAGGTAATTTTCTTTTCAAAAATCTTTTTCAAAATTTTTCTTTTCTTTTTCGTTTTTCCTAACATTATTTTCGAAAAAAATTTTTTTAATAAAAATCCAAAAAATAATAAAATCACAAAAATAAAAAATATTTTTTGTTTCTTGTTTGAGTCTTGAGTCAATTTTTAAGTTTGGTGTCAATTGCATGCTTTAAAAATTTTTCATGTATTTTTCGAAAAGTCCATGCATTCATAGTGTTCTTTATGATCTTCAAGTTGTTCTTGACAAGTCTTCTTGTTTGATCTTGATGTTTTCTTGTTTTGTGTTGTTTGTTGTTTTTCATATGCATTTTTTGTTTGTTAGAGTCCATGCATTAAAAATTTCTAAGTTTGGTGTCTTGCATGTTTTATTTGCATCAAAAATTTTTCAAAAATATGTTCTTGATGTTCATCATGATCTTCAAAGTGTTCTTGGTGTTCATCTTGACATTCATAGTGTTCTTGCATGCATCTTGTGTTTTGATCCAAAATTTTTATGTTTTGGATCATGTTTGTGTTTTTCTTTCTCTTCATTAAAAATTCAAAAATAAAAAAAATATCTTTTCCTTATTTCCCTCCAAATTTTCGAAATTTTGGGTTGACTTGGTCAAAAATTTTTAAAATTAGTTGTTTCTTACAAGTCAAGTCAAAATTTCAATTTTAAAAATCTTATCTTTTCAAAATCTTTTTCAAAAATCATATCTTTTTCATTTTTTTTCTATTTTTCAAAAATTTCAAAAATCTTTTTCAAAATATTTTTCAAAATATTTTTCTTATCTTTATATCAAATTTTCGAAAATTAGCTAACAATTAATGTGATTGGTTCAAAAATTTGAAGTTTGTTACTTTCTTGTTAAGAAAGGTTCAATCTTTAAATTCTAGAATCTTATCTTGTAGTTTCTTGTTAGTTAAGTCATTTTAAAAATTAAATCTTTTTCAAAATATCTTTTTCTTAAAACTTTTATCTTATCTTTTTATCTTATCCTTTTCAAAATTTTATATTTTTCAAAACTTGATTTCAAAATATCTTATCTAACTTCTTATCTTCTTATCTTTTTAAAAAAATTTGATTTCAAATCTTTTTCAATCAACTAACTAACTTTTTGTTTGTTTTTTATCTTTTTCAAAACCACCTAACTACCTTTCCCTCTCTAATTTTCAAAAATATCTCACTCCTTTTTCAAAAATTCTTTTTAATTAACTAATTGTTTCATATTTTAATTTTAATTATACCTTATATTTAATTTTCGAAAATACTAACCCCTTCTTCAAAATTATTTTCGAAAATTCTCACTCTCTTTTCTTATTCTATTTAACTATTTAATTACTAACACTTCTCTTCACCTCTCTTCATCCAAAAATCCGAATCCATTCTTCTTCATTCTTCTACTCCCTTCTTTTTCTACTAACATAAAGGAATCTCTATACTGTGACATAGAGGATTCCTCTTTCTTTTCTTGTTTTCTTCTCTTTCATATGAGCAGGAACAGGGAAAAAGGCACTCTTGTTGAAATTGATCCTGAACCTGAAAGGACTCTGAAGAGAAAATTAAGAGAAGCTAAGTTACAACAATCCAGAAACAACCTTTCAGAAATTTTCGAACAAGAAAACGAGATGGCAGCCGAAAATAATAATAATGCAAGAAGAATGCTTGGTGACTTCACAAAGCCAACGTCCAAGTTTGATGGAAAAAGCATCTCTATTCCTGCCATTGGAGCTAACAACTTTGAGCTGAAATCTCAGCTAGTTGCCTTAATGCAACAAAACTGCAAGTTTTATGGACTTCCATCTGAAGATCCTTAGCAGTTTCTAACTGAGTTCATGCAGATCTGTGAGATTGTAAAGACGAATGGAGTTGATCCTGAAGACTACAGACTCATGCTTTTCCCTTTTGCTGTAAGAGACAGAGCTAGAATATGGTTGGATTCACAACCTAAGGATAGCCTGGACTTCTGGGATAAGCTGGTCACAGCCTTCTTGGATAAATTCTTTCCTCCTCAAAAGCTAAGCAAGCTGAGAGTGGATGTTCAAACCTTCAAACAAAAAGATGGTGAATCCCTCTATGAAGCTTGGGAAAGATACAAGCAGCTGACCAAAAGATGTCCATCTGACATGTTTTCAGAATGGACCATATTAGATATATTCTATTATGGTCTATCTGAATTTTCGAAAATGTCATTGGACCATTCTGCAGGTGGATCTATTCACCTAAAGAAAACACCTGAAGAGGCTCAAGAACTCATTGACATGGTTGCAAATAACCAGTTCATGTACACTTCTGAGAGGACTTCCGTGAATAATGGGATACCTCAGAAGAAAGGAGTTCTTGAAATTGATGCTCTGAATGCCATATTGGCTCAGAACAAAGTGTTGACTCAACAGGTCAACATGATCTCTCAAAATCTGAATGGATGGCAACATGCATCCAACAGTACTAAAGAGGCAGCTTCTGAAGAAGCTTATGATCCTGAGAACCCTGCCATGGCAGAGGTTAATTACATGGGTGAACCTTATGGAAACACCTATAACTCATCATGGAGAAATCATCCATATTTCTCATGGAAGGATCAACAAAAGCCTCAACAAGGCTTTAACAATGGTGGACGCAACAGGCTGAGCAATAGCAAGCCTTTTCCATCATCTTCTCAGCAACAGACAGAGAATTCTGAACAAAACACTTCTAATTTAGCCAATCTAGTCTCTGATCTGTCAAAAGCCACTTTCAGTTTCATGAGTGAAACAAGATCCTCCATTAGAAATCTGGAGGCACAAGTGGGCCAGCTGAGTAAGAAAGTCATTGAAACTCCTCCCAGTATTCTCCCAAGCAATACAGAAGAGAATCCAAAAGGAGAGTGCAAGGCCATTGATATAATCAATATGGTCGAATGCACAAGGGAGGAGGAGGACGAAAATCCTAGTGAGGAAGACCTCCTGGGACGTCCCTCAAGCAAGAAGGAGTTTCCTATTAAGGATCCAAAGGAATTTGAGGCTCATATAGAGACCATAGAGATTCCATTAAATCTCCTTCTGCCATTCATGAGCTCTGAAGACTATTCTTCCTCTGAAGAGGATGAAGATGTAATTGGAGAGCAAGTTGCTCAATACTTAGGAGCTATCATGAAGCTGAATGCCAAGTTGTTTGGTAATGAGACTTGGGAAAGTGAACCTCCCTTGCTCATTAGTGAACTAGATACCTGGATTCAGCAAATTCTACCTCAAAAGAAACAAGATCCTAGCAAGTTCTTAATACCTTGTACCATAGGCACCATGACCTTTGAAAAAGCTCTATGTGATCTGGGGTCAGGGATAAATCTTATGCCACTCTCTGTAATGGAGAAGCTGGGGATCATTGAGGTACAACCTGCCTTGTTCTCATTACAATTGGTAGATAAGTCATTGAGAGAGCTTATGGAATAGTGGAGGACGTGTTAGTAAAGGTTGAAGGCCTTTACATCCCTGCTAATTTCATAATCTTAGACACTAGGAAGGAAGAGGATGAATGCATCATCCTTGGAAGACCTTTCCTAGCCACAGCAGGAGCTGTGATAGATGTCAACAGAGGTGAATTAGTCCTTCAATTGAATGGGGACTACCTTGTGTTTAAGGCACATGGTCAACCCTCTATGACAAAAGAGAGTAAGCATGAAGAGCTTCTCTCAGTTCAGAGTCAAGAAGAACCCCCACAGTCAAACTCTAAGTTTGGTGTTGGGAGGCCACAATCAAACTCTAAGTTTGGTGTCAAGACCCCATATCCAAACTCTAAGTTTGGTGTTGGAACTATACAACATTGACCTGATCACCTTGTGGCTCCATGAGAGCCACTGTCAAGCTATTGACATTAAAGAAGCGCTTGTTGGGAGGCAACCCAATTTTATTTATCTAATTTTTATTTTATTTTATTTTTATTTTGTGTTTTATTAGGTACATGATCATGAGGAGTCACGAAAAAAAATATAAAAATTAAAAACAAAATCAAAAACAGCAGAAGAAAAATCACACCCTGGAGGAAGCACAGGCTGGCGTTCAACGCCAGTAAGGAGCATCTGGCTGGCGTTCAACGCCAGAACAGAGCATGAATCTGGCGCTGAACGCAAGAAACAAGCAACATTCTGGCGCTGAATGCTAGGAATGTGCCTAGTTGGTTGAGCTCCGGGTGTTGTTGCCGATGGAAAATAGGATTGTAAACCTTTGACTTGTTTTCCTTTTCTAGAGATAGGTGTTGGAACCCTGGATTTTTGTTGTTGTTGCATCTCATTACGTTTAATCCCCTTCAAATTCTCTTTCAACATCATCACAAGCATTATAACTTTCGGCATATTGTTCTTGAGTTTTTCTTTTCTTGCTTCGAAGCTCTTCAATACTTTCATGGAATTGGTGTCTCACTGCAGCTGGCACCTTTCGACAAGACTCAACATCTCCTCCTTTTCCAGCCAAATGAAGCTTAAACCGATGAATTCCTCCACCCCTAATAAGCTTCTCACAATATATGCATAGCAGAATTGTTTTTCCAGACTCCACAACTTGTTTACAATGACCCCATGCAGGATCAGTTTTTACTCTATTATTGGTTTTTTGGGTTCCGATTGATGCATCAGGAGTTGATCCTTGTTCTTGCGAAGATGGTGTTTTTGATAGTGTATTCGCAGAAGCCATTCTAAAAGAATATGGAGTAGCAAAACCGCAAAATTATAAAATAATAGCAATCCTAAATTCCCTAGTTCCTATTCCCTATTCAGCAAGACAGCAACCTTAAATGCTTAAATAGTTAAATTCCCTATTCAGCAAGACAAGCATATTCATATTTCATAGATTCAAATCAAGCATATAATTCAACAGTTTCGTATTTCCAGTACAAATCAACAAAACAACAAATTTACAACTTACAAGTCAACAAGGATATTCAGCTTAACAATTTCAACAAGCATATTCAACAGTTTCATATTTCAAGATTTCAACAAGGATATTCAGCTTAACAATTTCAACAAGCATATTCATATTCATAACAGCAAGTTAGCAAGAAGTGCAGAAAAAAAGTAAGTTTACAACTTACAAGTGCAATGCAGAACAGAGCGGGTGTAATGCATTTCACAGAACAATCATTAAACTTCAAGTGCAGAACAGAGCAGAAGCAGATTACAGAACTGGAGCTTACCTGTTTGACAGAGTCACAGAGCAGAAGGGCGAGGCAACGGCGAGTTCGATCGGAAAATCAAGGGCGACTGGGTGAGGGCGATGGCACTGGAACGGCGAGTTCGACTGCGCGGTAACGGCGAGTTCGCGGGTGGCGGGTCTGTATCTATCCTGTTCCTACTCCCTTGGTTGAGTTGGTTCCTTCAGAGTTCAGACCGGCGGTGAGACGAAGAGGATGACGGCGGGCGGCTGGGGGCTGGGGGCTGGGTGAGTGAGGTGAGGCGGACTGGCGGAGGGCTGATAGGGTTAGGCTTAGGCGCCATTAGGGTTGGGGGGAAAAGGGGAGGGAAAGTGGAAACTGGGGTCGGGTGGGGGTAGGGATTGGTAGCCTGTAGGGCTTTTCTTTTTTTTTTTTAAAAAAATAAACCAAAACGACGTCGTTTTGGAAAAGAAATAAAAAAAAAATTTTTTGAACCGGTCGGTTAACCAGAAACCGCCAATTTTTCGGTTTTCATCAAAACCGGACGGTTCAACCCGATTCGAAATGGCTCTCTTCCTTATCCGGTTATATCACTCAACCGGACCGGTTCTGGGTCCGGTTCACCAGTTTTCGGGTCGAACCGGCCGGTCCGATCTGGTTCTTACAACTATGGTAGGCAGCAGTAGGAGTAGGAGTAGGGGTAGAACAGAAGGCTCTCTTGATACACTTTTTCTTCTCTGCACTTTACATTTCTTCTGCACTGAATTTAGTTTTATTTCAATGCAATTTTCAATTTCTGTGATTCTCTTCTGCAAATTTACTTTCTGCCAATTTTACTTTTCTGTTCCCATTGCTTTCAATTTACTTTCATGCAATTTTAATCTTCTACAATTGTTCTGAGAGCTATGATCCATTGAACCCCAATCATTAGGGGGAGGAGCTCTATTATGGTTCACAAAATTGAATGAACTTCTTCTTCTTCTTCTCAATTCATTTGTGTAGTTATAAGATATCCTCTGTTTTGATTGATGATTCATTCACTCCGGAAGGGGGTTTGAATATGTGAATGCTTGTGTATGCCTCGGAAGGGGAATCATGAGCATTAGAATTGAGGCTCTATCCTTCACTACTCTTTTGATCAACACCATTCGGGAGGAATTGAGATCCTGAGAGTTAGTGTGGCTTATGGATGAGAGACATGCACTTAACCTCTTCTCATGACAATTAGATCAAGGAATTAGCAAGATTCATTGTGATTAGAGAGATTGGATTGCCAAGGAATTGGGATCCAATCAATTTCAATCCGCCATAGATCTGCCCATATGATTGAGAAAGGAGTTGAGACCCATTTAATTCATTGTGGATTATGACATCTTCGATCCCTAATGAATCTTTCTCTCTATTATTTCTGTTTTCTTTAATTTCCCTACACCCAAGCCCTTTACATTTGATGTAATTTACATTCTGCACTTTAAATTTATTGCAATTTACATTCTGTTAGATTCAATTCCACTCAATTCACCACTGTTAGCTTGACTAAATTTATCACCTAACTAAAGTTGCTTGATCCATCAATCCTCGTGGGATCGACCTCACTCATGTGAGTTTTACTACTTGATGCGACCCGGTATACTTGTCGGTGAGTTTGTGTGGAAATCTAATTTTTCACCCATCATGTTTTTGGCGCCGTTGCCGGGGATTGATTTAGATCGACAATGATTAAGTGGGTGATAAGTCTAGAGTAAGCATTTTCTTGGTTTTTGTCATTTAAAGTTCTTTTTAACCTTCTGTTTTCTGCTGATACTAAGGTGTTTGTGTTTTTGCCTCACTAAGAAATTCTGAGACATGAATTTTAATTATTATTGATATTAAATCCTGACTAAGAATAATAAGATAACTATAGCTTGCTTCAAGCCAACAATCTCCGTGGGATTCGACCCTTACTCACGTAAGGTATTACTTGGACGACCCAGTGCACTTGCTGGTTAGTTGTGCGAAGCTGTGAGAAATAGTCCATTAATATTGGCATACACAATTTCGTGCACCAAGTTTTTGGCGCCGTTGCCGGGGATTGTTTGAATTTGAACAACTGACGGTGAATCTTGTTGCTTAGATTAGGAAAAATTAGTCCTTTTGGTTTAGAGTCACTAGAATTGCATCTTTTATTATCCCTTTTAAAAACTTTTTCAAAAATATTATTTTTCTTTATTAATTTTTTAGTTTTTCTGTGATGTTTAGTGTCATGTTTTAAGTTTGGTGTCAATTGCATGCTTTTCTTTGTCTTTCAATTTTCGAATTACATGTTCTTTGTTTTTTCTTGATCTTCAAATTGTTCTTGTCAATTTTTCTTATTTGATGTTTGCTTTTTCTTGTTCTGTGTGTTTTCGTTTTCCTTGTGCTTTTTTAAAATATTAGTTTTCAAAAATATATTTTTTATATACAATATTAAAACACGTTACATTTATAGCTCAGTTGGCTAGAGCGTTGGCTTATGTTCTTGGCAATTGGGTATCTTCCTTTTAAAACTTTTTTCAAAAATAAATTTTCTTTGATTAAATCTTGTGCCAAACTTTAAGTTTGGTGTTTTCTTGTTAATCTTTCTTTAATTTTCAAAAATTTTATTGTGGTTTTCTAAAAATTTTAAGTTTGATGTTCTTTCTTTTGTTCTTGTTGTTCTTATGAGTCTTCAAAGTGTTCTTGAGTCTTCTTTGTATTTTGATCTTAAAATATTTAAGTTTGGTGTTCCTTGGTGTTTTCCCTCCAAAATTTTCGAAAACAAGGAGCATTAGATCTAAAAATTTTAAGTCTTGGGCCTTTTGTGTGTTTTTCTCTTTCATCATAAAATTCAAAATTCAAAAAAATAATATATATATATATATATTTTCTAACTAATTTTTTTAAGCAATTATTTCAAATTAAAAAAAATTTCGGATTTTGTTTTTAAAATTTTAAAAATATAGCTTTTTCAAAAATATTCTAACCACTTTCTCTCTCCTCACTTTTTCGAATTTCTTCATAAAATATTTTCAAATTCTTTTTGTTTTCCTTTTTATTTTAGTTTTTATTTTATTTTATTTTATTATTTTGAAACCTTCTCTATAATAATAAAATAAATTCACATCATCTCCCTTTTCCATTATGGACTTAAGTGGAAATGAACAGTCCAAAAGGACTCTGGGGTCATATGCTAACCCCACTACTGCTTCATATGGGAGCAGTATCTGTATACCCTCCATTGGAGTTAGTAGTTTTGAGTTGAACCCTCAGCTCATTATCATGGTGTAGCAAAGTTGCCAGTATTTCGGTCTTCCACAAGAAGAACCTACAGAGTTTCTGGCACAGTTTTTATAAATTACTGACACAGTACATGATAAGGAAGTAGATCAGGATGTCTACAGATTGTTACTGTTTCCATTTGCTGTAAAAGACGAAGCTAAGAGGTGGTTAAATAACCAACCTAAGGACAGCATAAAGACATGGAAACAGCTGTCATAAAAATTCATGAATCACTATTTTCCTCTAAAACGGATGACACAGCTAAGGCTGAGCATCCAAGGCTTTAAACAAGGAGATAACGAATCCCTTTATGATGCTTGGGAGAGATACAGAGAGATGCTGAGAAAATGCCCCTCTGAAATGTTTTCAGAGTGGGTGCAGTTAGACATCTTCTATTATGGGCTTATAGAGAGAGCTCAGACTTCTCTAGACCACTCAGCTGGTGGATTTATACACATGAGAAAGACAATAGAAGAAGCTCAAGAGCTTATTGATACAGTTGCCAGAAACCAGCATCTGTACCTAAGCAGTGAACCTTCCATCAACGAAGAGGCTAAAACAGTAACTGCTGAACTCAGTCCTGTAGAACAAGCAACTGAATTCAATCAGCAATTAGATTTTCTAACAAAACAGCTAGCCGAATTCAAGGAAATATTGCAAGAAACAAGAATGGCTAATATGAATATGGAAGTGCAGTTGAAGCAAACAGAACAGCAGTTATCAAAACAAATAATAGAAGAATGCCAAGCAGTTCAATTAAGAAGTGGAAAAATATTAAATACCCCACTTCAAGGCAGCAGGAAGCCAAGAAATGAACAGACTGCTACCCAAAATCCCTCTGAGGATAGTAAGAGCCCAGAGAGAAATAATTCTGGCGCTCAAACGCCAGATAATGGGTGGAAAGCTGGCGTTGAACGCCCAACCCATGCTCAGTCCTGGCGTCCAATGCCAGAAACAAGCAAGGAACTGGCATTGAATGCCCAAAGGAAGCCCAGTTCTGGCGTTCAGACACCAGAAACAGATAAGGAGGTGGCGTCTAACGCCACTCCAGCTTCCACCCCTGGTATTCAAACACCAGTAGGGGATCAGACACATACAAGTGCTGATAGCAACTCCTCTAAAAAGGCTTCTACACCCACGGCTGTAGGCAATAAACCTACAGCAACTAAGGTTGATGAATACAAAGCCAAAATGACTTATTCTTAAAACTCTGTCAAGCAGAACAGGATAAGTAATTTGCTCGCTTTATAGACTATCTCAGGACTCTTGAAATAAAGATTCCGTTTGCAGAAGCACTTGAGCAAATACCCTCTTATGCTAAGTTCATGAAAGAGATCTTAAGTCATAAGAAGGATTGGAGGGAAACTGAAAAAGTTTACCTCACTGAAGAATGGAGTGCAGTCATTCTGAAAAGCTTACCTGAGAAGCTTAAAGATCCCGAAAGCTTTATGATACCATGCACATTAGAAGGTACTTGTACCAAGCAAGCTCTATGTGATCTTGGGGCAAGTATCAACCTAATACCTGCATCAACTATCAAAAAGCTTGGGTTGACTGATGAAGTCAAACCAACCTGGATATATCTCCAACTTGCTGATGGTTCCATTAAACACCCATTAGGCGTGATTGAAGACATGATTGTCAAGGTTGGGCCATTTGCCTTTCCCACTGACTTTGTGGTGCTGGAAATGGAGGAGCACAAGAGTGCAACTCTCATTCTAGGAAAACCGTTCCTAGCAACTGGCCGAACTCTTATTGACGTCCAAAAAGGGGAAGTAACCCTGAGAGTCAATGAGGATGAGTTTAAGTTGAATGTTGTCAAAGCTATGCAGCATCTAGACACCCCAAATGACTACATGAGCATTGATATTATTGATTCTCTGGTAAAAGAGGTCAATATGACTGAGAGTCTCGAATCAGAGCTAGAAGATATCTTTAAAGATGTTCAGCCTGATCTGGAGGAACCAGAGAGAATAATAGAACCTTTGAAAATCCCTCAGGGAGAGGAGAAACCTCCCAAACTCGAGCTCAAACCATTACCACCATCCTTGAAATATGTATTTCTGGGAGAAGGTGATACCTTTCCTGTAATCATAAGCTCTACCTTAGAGCCACAGGAAGAGGAAGCACTAATTCAAGTGCTAAGGACACACAAGACAGCTCTTGGATGGTCCATTAGTGATCTTAAGGGCATTAGCCCAGCCAGATGCATGCACAAGATCCTATTGGAGGGTGACGCTATGCCAGTGGTTCAACCACAGAGGCGGTTGAATCCAGCCATAAAGGAGGTGGTGCAGAAGGAGGTCACTAAATTACTAGAGGCTGGGATTATTTATCCCATTTCTGACAGTGGTTCATAATAAAAAAAATGAACTGGTTCCTACAAGAACAGTTACAGGGTGACGTATGTGTATTGATTACAGAAGGCTCAATACAGCTACCAGAAAGGATCACTTTCCTTTATCATTCATAAACCAGATGCTAGCAAGACTAGCAGATCATGAATACTACTACTTCCTGGATGGATATTCAGGTTATAATCAAATTGCAGTAGATCCCCAGGATCAAGAGAAAACAGCATTCACAAGCCCATCTGGAGTATTTGCATACAGAAGGATGCCATTTGGTCTGTGCAATGCACCTGCAACCTTTTAAAAATGCATGCTCTCTATTTTCTTTGATACGGTGGAAAAATTTCTGGAAGTCTTCATGGATGATTTTTCAGTGTTTGGAGACTCATTCAGCTCCTGTCTTGACCATCTAGCACTTGTTCTAAAGAGATGCCAAGAGACTAATCTGGTTTTAAAATGGGAGAAATGTCACTTTATGGTGACTGAAGGAATTGTTCTTGGGCACAAAAGTTTGAACAAGGGAATATAGGTGGATCAAGCTAAGGTGGAGGTAATTGAAAAATTACCACCACCTGCCAATGTTAAGGCAATCAGAAGCTTTCTGGGGCATGCAGGATTCTATAGGAGGTTTATAAAAGATTTTCAAAAATCGCCAAACCTCTGAGTAATCTGCTAGCTGCTGACATGCCATTTATCTTTGATAAGGAGTGTCTGCAGGCGTTTGAGACTCTGAAAGCTAAGCTGGTTACAACACCAGTCATCTCTGCATCAGACTGGACATTACCATTTGAACTGATGTGTGATGCTAGTGACCATGCCATTGGTGGTGTTGGGACAAAGGCATGACAAGCTTCTGCATGTTATTTACTATGCCACTCGTGTTTTAAATGACGTATAGAAGAACTACACAACCACAAAAAAAGAGTTACTTGCAGTGGTTTACGCCATTGACAAGTTCAGGTCTTATTTAGTATGATCAAAAGTGATTGTGTACACTGACCATGCTGCTCTTAAATATCTACTCATAAAGCAAGATTTAAAACCCAGACTCATCAGATGGGTGTTGCTTTTGTAGGAGTTTGATATAGAAATAAGAGACAGAAAAGGGACGGAGAACCAAGTAGCAAATCATCTGTCCCGAATAGAACCAGTAGAAGGGGCGTCCCTCCCTCTTACTGAAATCTCTGAAAACTTTCCGGATGAGCACCTCTTTGCCATCCAGGAAGTGCCATGGTTTGCAGACATTGCAAACTACAAGGCAATAAGATTCATACCCAAATAGTACAGTAGGCAGCAACCAAAGAAATTGATCACGGGTGCAAAGTACTATCTTTGGGATGAACCATATCTCTTCAAGAGATGTGCAGACGTAGTAATCCGTAGATGTGTGCCTAAAGAAGAAGCACAGAAGATCCTCTGGCACTGCCATGGAATACAGTATGGAGGACATTTTGGAAGTGAGCGAACAGCTACAAGAGTCCTCCAATGTGGCTTCTACTGGCCTACTCTCTATAAAGACTCCCGAGTGTTTGTACTTAATTGTGACAGTTGCCAAAGATCTGGCAATCTGCCTCACAGTTATGCCATGCCTCAATAAGGAATCTTAGAGATTGAATTGTTTGATGTATGGGGTATTGACTTCATGGGACCTTTCCCACCATCATACTCAAACACTTATATTCTGGTGGCAGTGGATTATGTATCCAAATGGGTGGAAGCTATTGCAACACCCACTAATGATATTAAGACAGTGCTGAAATTCCTCCAAAAATACATCTTCAGCAGATTTGGTATCCCTAGAGTACTAATCAGTGATGGGGTACTCATTTCTGCAATAAACAGCTTTACTCTGCTTTGGTTCGATATGGAGTTAGCCACAGGGTAGCTACTCCATATCATCCACAGACAAATGGGCAAGCTGAAGTCTCTAATAGAGAACTTAAAAGAATCCTAGAACAGACTGTGATTAACCATAGAAGGGATTGGGCAAGAAGCTTAGATGATGCTCTGTGGGCATACAGAACAGCATTCAAGACACCTATAGGAACTTCTCCATACCAGCTGGTGTATGGAAAAGCCTGTCACTTGCCAGTGGAACTGGAACATAAGGCCTATTAGGCAACCAGATTCCTAAACCTTGATGCCAAGTTAGCTGGAGAAAAACGATTGCTCCAGTTAAATGAGCTAGAGGAATTCAGACTCAATGCTTTCGAAAATGCAAAAATTTACAAAGAGAAAGCAAAAAGATGGCATGATAAGAAACTGTCATCCAGAGTCTTTGAGCCTGGGCAAAAAGTTCTGCTATTTAATTCTAGGCTCAGATTATTCCCCGGGAAATTGAAATCCTGGTGGAGAGGTCCATATGTGATTACAAGTGTGTCACCGTATAGATACGTGGAGCTTCAGGATAATGATTCTAACAAAAAATTCATTGTTAATGGACAGAGAGTCAAACATTATCTTGAAAGTAATTTTGAGCAAGAATGCTCAAAACTGAGACTTGATTAAAGCTCAGTAATAGTCCAGTTAAAGACAATAAAGAAGCGCTTGCTGGGAGGCAACCCAGCTATTTACAAAGTTTATTTGTTAATTAATTAATTTTTTATAGGTTTATGTCAATTATCTTCAAGGTAAAATAGCAATTGCTTGAGTTCACAAAGTTACAGAAGGATCCGCAGGATAAAACAGCAAAAAGGAAGCTCACTGGTGCGAAAAAGCCAGTAAGAGCTATTTTGGGCGCTGAACGCCCAAAAGAAGCATCTACTGGGCGTTCAACGCCAGTAAGGATAGCCATCTGGGCGTCAAATGCCAGAAAGAAGCATTTTCTGGGCGTTAAACGCCAGAAAGAAGCACCTTCTGGGCGTTTAACGCCAGATTTATAGAGTACTGGGCGTTTAGAAAAACGCAACGCCCAGTGACAAAGGAGTTCTTGGCGTTCAACGCCAGCTAGAAGCAACAGCTGGGCGTTGAACGCCCAGGAGAAGCTGCAAATGGGCGTTAAACGCCCAAAACATGCAGCGTTTGGGCGTTTAACGCTAGGATTGTGGGGAGGAGGTAAATTCGTTTTCAATTCACATTTTTTCAAATTTTTATGTTCCAATTCATGATTTCTTGCATAGACATGTTACAAACTCTCATCCTTCAATTCCAAAAATTTTAATCCTAATTTCTAAAATCCCTTTTTCAAAAATATCAAATGTATCTTAATTTATAAACACAAATCCTTTTTCAAATCCCATCCAACTTCTTTTCAAATCTTTTTCAAAAATCAATTATCTTTTCAAATTAATCCCAAATCTTTTTTTATTCATATTTATCTCTTTCAAATATCTTCTACATCTTTTCAATTTTTAATTATATCTTTTTCCTATCATATTTATCTTTTACAAATCATATCTTCTATCCTATCTCTCTTCAAAATTTTCGAAAATCCACCCCTCCCTTTAAATCCACTTTCGGCGTCTCTCCTCTCCTCAACAATTCGAAAACTAGCTCTCCTTTTATCCCTCTCCTTTCTTTTCTTTTGCTTGAGGACAAGTAAACTTCTAAGTTTGGTGTGTTTATCCGTGATCACTAAACTATACCCACTAAGATCATGGCTCCTAAAGGAAAACAACCCACTCGAAGAGGCAAGAAAGAGAGTATTCCAAAACCACTTTGGAATCAAGGGAAGTTCTTAACCAAAGAACATTCAGACCATTACTACAAAATAATGGGTCTAAGGTCAGTGATCCCGGAAGTCAAATTCGATCTGAAAGAAGATGAATATTCGGAGATCCAAGAGCAAATTCGAAACAGGAGCTGGGAAATTCTAGCTAATCCTGAAACAAAGGTGGGAAGAAACATGGTTCAGGAATTCTACGCTAATCTGTGGCAAACAGACAGGCAGAGAATATCTGGAACTACTCTCTATGACTATCGGACCTTGGTCAGAGGAAAGATTGTTCACATCCACCCTGATAAAATCAGGGAGATCTTTAAGCTACCTCAGCTGAAAGATGACCCAGACTCCTTTAATAGGAGAATGATGAGAACAAATAAAGGCTTGGACAAGATTCTTGAGGACATATGCCTCCCTGGAGCCAGGTGGACCACCAGCACCAAGGGTGTCCCAAATCAACTCAAGAGAGAAGATCTCAAACCAGTCGCCAGAGGCTGGCTGGACTTCATTGGGCATTCTATACTGCCCACTAGCAACCGCTCTGAGGTCATCATTAAAAGAGCAGTGATGATCCACTACATTATGTTGGGAAGAGAAGTGGAAGTTCATCAGCTGATTTTGTGTGAACTTTACATAATTGCAAACAAGAACTCCAAAGATGCTAAATTGGCTTATCCAAGTTTAATATCTATGCTATGTAAAGATGCTGGAGTGAAGATGGAAATAACTGAGTATATCTCAGTTGAGCGACCAATCACCAAAATATCAATGGAAAAACAACAAGTGCAGGATGACCCCATCAAGAGGAGAGCATAGGAATTCCTCCTGAAAATCCCTCAATTTGAATACTGGGAGCATCTTGAAGCATCGGTTACCAAGTTTCAAGAAGCTATGGACCAAATAAAGGAAGAACAGAATAATCAAAATAGCATGCTTTGCAAACTGCTTGGGGAACAAAAAGAGCAAAGGCGTGACTTGAAGGAACTGAAGCGTCAGAAATTATCTCTTGAAGGACCAAGCACCCCACAGACTAGAGGAACATCCACTTCCCAAAATAAAGGTTGTTGAGTCCTAATCTTAGCTTTACTCTGTGATAGTTGTCTTATAGGAATTTACCTTAGAAGTTATATAGGAGTAGTAGTAATTAGTATATCTATTTTGATTTTATTTCCAATTAAGCTATAATTTATTTTTCTCATCATCATCAAACATGAATAAAATAGTAGATTTTTAGAATAAAGAGGCAATTTAATTTCGAGTTCTTAATAAGGAAAATTCTAATTATTTATATGTGGTGGCAATACTTTTTGTCTTCTGAATGAATGCTTGAACAGTGCATATTTTTGATACTGAATTTCATGAATGTTAAAATTATTGGCTTCTGAAAGAATGATGAATAAGAGAAATATGAATGCTAATCTGAAAAATCATGAAATTGATTCTTGAAGCAAGAAAAAACAGTGAAAAAAAAAGGAATCTTTGGATAAAGAAAAAGAAAAAGCCAATAACCCCTTAAAACCAAAAGGCAAGGGTGAAAAGGATCCAAGGCTTTGAGCATCAATGGATAGAAGGGCCCAAGGAAATAAATCCAGGCCTAAGTGGCTAAATCAAGCTGTCCCTAACCATGTGCTTGTGGCATGCAGGTCCAAGTGAAAAGCTTGAGATTGAGTGTTTAAAGTCATGATCCAAGGCAAAGGAGTGTGCTTAAGAACTCTGGACACCTCTAATTGGGGACTTTAGCAAAGCTAAGTCACAATCTGAAAAGGTTCACCCGGTTATGTGTCTGTGGCATTTATGTATCCGGTGGTAATACTGGAAAACAAAGTGCTTAAGGCCACGGACAAGACTCATAAAGTAACTGTGTTCAAGAATCAACATACTAAACTAGGAGAATCAATAATACTATCTGAATTCTAAGTTCCTATGGATGCCGATCATTCTGGATTTCAAAGGATAAAGTGAGATGCCAAAACTATTCAGAGGCAAAAAGCTACTAGTCCAACTCATCTGATTAGAATCTGAGCTTCACTTGAAACTCTGAGATATTATTGCTTCTTAATTTCTTTTTTATCCTATTTTATTTATCTAGTTGCTTGAGGACAAGCAACAGTTTAAGTTTGGTGTTGTGATGAGCGGATATTTTATACGCTTTTTGGGGGTAATTTCATGTAGATTTTAGTATGTTTTAGTTAGTTTTTAGTATAATTTTATTAGTTTTTAGGAAAAATTCATATTTATGGACTTTACTATGAGTTTGTGTGTTTTTCTGTAATTTCAGGTATTTTCTGGTTGAAATTGAGGGAGCTGAGCAAAAATCTTATTTAGGCTGAAAAAGGACTGCTGATGTTGTTGGATTCTAACCTCCCTGCACTCGGAATAGATTTTTTGGAGATACAGAAGTCCAATTGGCACGATGGCCAGCCAAGCCTTAGCAGATCATTGCTCCAATAGCAAGATTGATAGAGATCAACAAGCTCTTGTGATGATCAGTTGAAACCTCGGTCCAATGAGATTAGACATGGCTTCTCAGCCAGCCAGATTTCAACAGATCATCATGAAACTCTAGAATTCATTTTTAAGAACTCTGAAAAATACCTAATCTAAGCAACAAGATGAACCGTCAGTTGTCCAAACACGAAACAATCCCCGGCAACGGCGCCAAAAACTTGGTGCACGAAATTGTGATCATCAATGGCGCCATCAACATGGTACGCTCATTGCAATCTCAATTCTCTATCACAACTCCGCACAACTAACCAGCAAGTGCACTGGGTCGTCCAAGTAATAAACCTTACGCGAGTAAGGGTCGATCCCACGGAGATTGTTGGTATGAAGCAAGCTATGGTCACCTTGTAAATCTTAGTCAGGCAGACTCAAATGGGTATGGGTGATATATGAATAAAACATAAAGATAAAGATAGAGATACTTATGTATATCATTGGTGAGAGCTTCAGATAAGTGTATGAAGATGCTTTCCCTTCCGTCTCTCTGCTTTCCTACTGTCTTCATCCAATCCTTCTTACTCCTTTCCATGGCAAGCTTATGCAAGGGTTTCACCATTGTCAGTGGCTACCTCCCATCCTCTCAGTGGAAATGTTCAACGCACCCTGTCACGGCACGGTTATCCATCTGTCGGTTCTCGATCAGGCCGGAATAGAATCCAGTGATTCTTTTGCTTCTGTCACTAACGCCCCGCCCTCAGGATTCTCTTGAATGCCGCCATCAGAATCCTACTCAGAATACCACAGACAAGGTTAGACCTTCCGGATTCTCTTGAATGCCGCCATCAGTTCTTGCCTATACCACGAAGACTCTGATCTCACGGAATGGCTGGCTCGTTTGTCAGGCGAGCACTCGGTTGTCAGGCGATCAACCATGCATCGTGTATCAGGAATCCAAGAGATATTCACTCAATCTAAGGTAGAACGGAGGTGGTTGTCAGTCACACGTTCATAGGTGAGAATGATGATGAGTGTCACGGATCATCACATTCATCAAGTTGAAGAACAAGTGATATCTTGGAACAAGAACAAGCTGAATTGAATAGAAGAACAATAGTAATTGCATTAATACTCGAGGTACAGCAGAGCTCCACACCTTAATCTATGGTGTGTAGAAACTCCACCATTGAAAATACATAAGAACAAGGTCTAGGCATGGCCGTGAGGCCGGCCTCCCAAAGTGATCAAAAGATCTAAAGATCAAAAGATTCCAAAGATCAGAAGATGTAAATACAATAGTAAAAGGTCCTATATATAGAGAACTAGTAGCCTAGGGTGTACAGAGATGAGTAAATGACATAAAAATCCACTTCCGGGCCCACTTGGTGTGTGCTTGGGCTGAGCAATGAAGCATTTTCGTGTAGAGACTTCTCTTGGAGTTAAACGCCAGCTTTTATGCCAGTTTGGGCGTTTAACTCCCATTTTGGTGCCAGTTCCGGCGTTTAACGCTGGAAATTCTGAAGGTGACTTTGAACGCCGGTTTGGGCCATCAAATCTTGGACAAAGTATGGACTATCATATATTGCTGGAAAGCCCAGGATGTCTACTTTCCAACGCCGTTAAGAGCGCACCAATTGGGCTTCTGTAGCTCCAGAAAATCTACTTCGAGTGCAGGGAGGTCAGAATCCAACAGCATCTGCAGTCCTTTTCAGTCTTTGAATCAGATTTTTGCTCAAGTCCCTCAATTTCGGCCAGAAAATACCTGAAATCACAGAAAAACACACAAACTCACAGTAAAGTCCAGAAAAGTGAATTTTAACAAAAAACTAATAAAAATATACTAAAAACTCAACTAAAACTACTAAAAACATACTAAAAACAATGCCAAAAAGCGTACAAATTATCCGCTCATCACAACACCAAACTTAAATTGTTGCTTGTCCTCAAGCAACTGAAAATCAAATAAGATAAAAAGAAGAGAATATGCAATGAATTCCAAAAACATCTATAAAGATCAGTATTAATTAGATGAGCGGGGCTTTTAGCTTTTTGCCTCTGAATAGTTTTGGCATCTCACTTTATCCTTTGAAATTCAGAATGATTGGCTTCTTTAAGAACTCAGAATCCAGATAGGGTTATTGATTCTCCTAGTTAAGTATGATGATTCTTGAACACAGCTACTTTATGAGTCTTGGCCGTGGCCCAAAGCACTCTGTCTTCCAGTATTACCACCGGATACATATATGCCACAGACACATAATTGGGTGAACCTTTTCAGATTGTGACTCAGCTTTGCTAGAGTCCCCAATTAGAGGTATCCAGGGTTCTTAAGCACACTCTTTTTGCCTTGGATCACAACTTTATTTCTTTCTTTTTCTTTCTTTTTCTCTTTCTCCCTTTTTTTTTTCGTTTCTTTTCTCTTTTTTTTTTCGTTTTTCTCCTCTCTTTTTTTTGTATTCACTGCTTTTTCTTGCTTCAAGAATCATTTTTATGATTTTTCAGATCCTCAGTAACATGTCTCCTTTTTCATCATTCTTTCAAGAGCCAATATTCATGAACCACAAATTCAAAAGACATATGCACTGTTTAAGCATACATTCAGAAAACAAAAGTGTTGCCACCACATCAAAATAATTAAACTGTTATAAAATTCAAAATTCATGCAATTCTTCTCTTTTTCAATTAAGAACATTTGTTTATTTAAGAAAGGTGATGGATTCATAGGACATTCATAACTTTAAGGCATAGACACTAATGATCACAAGACACAAACATAGATAACATAAGCACTAAAATTCGAAAAACAGGAAAATAAAGAACAAAGAGATTAAAGAACGGGTCCACCTTAGTGATGGCGGCTTGTTCTTCCTCTTGAAGGTCTTATGGAGTGCTTGAGCTCCTCAATGTCTCTTCCTTGTCTTTGTTGCTCCTCTCTCATGATTCTTTGATCTTCTCTAATTTCATGGAGGATGATGGAGTGTTCTTGATGCTCCACCCTTAGTTGTCCCATGTTGGAACTCAATTCTCCTAGGGAGGTGTTAATTTGCTCCTAATAGTCTTGTGGAGGAAAGTGTATCCCTTGAGGCATCTCAGGGATCTCATGATGAGAGGGGTCTCTTGTTTGCTCCATCCTCTTCTTAGTAATGGGCTTGTCCTCATCAATGAGGATGTCTCCTTCTATGTCAACTCCTACTGAATAACAGAGGTGACAAATGAGATGAGGAAAGGCTAACCTTGCCAAGGTGGAGGACTTGTCCGCCACCTTATAGAGTTCTTGGGCTATAACCTCATGAACTTCCACTTCTTCTCCAATCATGATGCTATGGATCATGATGGCCCGGTCTAGAGTAACTTCGGACCGGTTGCTAGTGGGAATGATTGAGCGTTGGATAAACTCCAACCATCCTCTAGCCACGGGCTTGAGGTCATGCCTTCTTAATTGAACCGGCTTCCCTCTTGAATCTCTCTTCCATTGCGCGCCCTCTTCACAGATGTCTATGAGGACTTGGTCCAACCTTTGATCAAAGTTGACCCTTCTAGTATAAGGATGTTCATCTCCTTGCATCATGGGCAAGTTGAATGCTAACCTCACATTTTCCGGACTAAAATCCAAGTATTTCCCCCGAACCATAGTAAGCCAATTCTTTGGATCCGGGTTCATACTTTGATCATGGTTCTTGGTGATCCATGCATTGGCATAGAACTCTTGAACCATTAAGATTCTGACTTGTTGAATGGGGTTGGTGAGAATTTCCCAACCTCTTCTTCGAATCTCATGTCGGATCTCCGGATATTCACTCTTTTTGAGTGAAAAAGGGACCTCGGGGATCACCTTCTTCAAGGCCACAACTTCATAGAAGTGGTCTTGATGCACCCTTGAGATGAATCTCTCCATCTCCCATGACTCGGAGGTGGAAGCTTTTGCCTTCCCTTTCCTCTTTCTAGAGGTTTCTCCGGCCTTAGGTGCCATAAATGGTTATGGAAAAACAAAAAGCAATGCTTTTACCACACCAAACTTAAAAGGTTTGCTCGTCCTCGAGCAAAAGAAGAAAGAAGAGAGTAGAAGAAGAAGAAATGAGGAAGAAGGGAATGGCTTTTGTATTCGGCCAAAGAGGGGGAGAAGTGGTGTTTAGGTTGTGTGAAAATGAAGGAGTGAATAAGGGTTTATATAGGAGAGGGGGGGCTCATGGTTCGGTCATGTATGGGTGGGTTTGGGAGGGAAAGTGGTTTGAATTTGAAGGGTGAGGTAGGTGGGGTTTTATGAAGGATGGATGTGAGTGGTGAAGAGAAAGATGGGATTTGATAGGTGAAGGGTTTTTGGGGAAGAGGTGTTGAGGTGATTGGTGAGTGGGTGAAGAAGAAGAGAGAGGGTGGTGGAGTTGGTGGGGATCCTGTGGGGTCCACAGATCCTGAGGTGTCAAGGAAAAGTCATCCCTGCACCAAATGGCATGCAAAAACACGTTTTGAGCCAATTCTGGCGTTAAACGCCGGGCTGGTGCCCATTTCTGGCGTTTAACGCCAGGTTCTTGCCCTTTCCTGGCGTTTAATGCCAGTCTGGTGCCCCTTTCTGGCGTTAAACGCCCAGAATGGTGCCAGACTGGGCGTTAAACGCCCATCTGCTAGCCTTACTGGCGTTTAAACGCCAGTAGGTTCTTCCTCCAGGGTGTGCTGTTTTTCTTCCTGTTTTTCATTCTGTTTTTGCTTTTTCAATTGATTTTGTGACTTCTCATGATCATCAACCTACAGAAAACATAAAATAACAAAGGAAAATGGATAAAATATAACATTGGGTTGCCTCCCAACAAGCGCTTCTTTAATGTTAGTAGCTTGACAGAGGGCTCTCATGGAGCCTCACAAATGCTCAGAGCAATGTTGGAACCTCCCAACACCAAACTTAGAGTTTGAAGGTGGGGGTTCAACACCAAACTTAGAGTCTGGTTGGGGCCTCCCAACACCAAACTTAGAGTTTGACTGTGGGGGCTCTGTTTGGCTCTGTTTTGAGAGAAGCTTTTCATGCTTCCTCTCCACGATGACAGAGGGATATCCTTGAGCCTTAAAAACAAAGGATTCTTCATTCACTTGAATGGTCAGTTCACCTCTATCAACATCAATCACAGCCTTTGCTGTGGCTAGGAAGGGTCTGCCAAGGATGATGGATTCATCCATGCACTTCCCAGTCTCTAGGACTATGAAATCAGTAGGGATGTAATGGTCTTCAACTTTTACCAAAACATCTTCTACAAGTCCATGAGCTTGTTTCCTTGAGTTGTCTGCCATCTCTAGTGAGATTCTTGCAGCTTGTACCTCAAAGATCCCTAGCTTCTCCATTACAGAGAGAGGCATGAGGTTTACACTTGACCCTAGGTCACACAAGGCCTTCTTGAAGGTCATGGTGCCTATGGTACAAGGTATTGAAAACTTCCCAGGATCTTGTCTCTTTTGAGGTAATTTCTGCCTAGACAAGTCATCCAGTTCTTTGGTGAGCAAAGGAGGTTCATCCTCCCAAGTCTCATTT
Organism: Arachis stenosperma; assembly: GCF_014773155.1. Taxonomy (NCBI): domain Eukaryota; kingdom Viridiplantae; phylum Streptophyta; class Magnoliopsida; order Fabales; family Fabaceae; genus Arachis; species Arachis stenosperma. Next base: position 52,715,143 of record NC_080378.1, on the reverse strand, counting down.
CCAAATAACTTGTCGTTTAGCTTCATGATTGCTCCAAGGTATTTAGCAACTTGCTCTTCAGTGACATACTCATCCTCTTCAGAGGAGGAATACTCATCAGAGCTCATGAATGGCAGAAGTAAGTCCAATGGAATCTCTATGGTCTCATTTTGAGCCTTAGATTCCCATGGTTCCTCATTAGGGAACTCATTGGAGGTTAGTGCACGCCCATTGAGGTCTTCCTCAGTGGCGTTCACTTCCTCTCCTTCCTCTCCAAATTTGGCCATGTTGATGGCCTTGCACTCTCTTTTTGGATTTTCTTCTGTATTGCTTGGGAGAGTACTAGGAGGGAGTTCAGTAATTCTCTTGCTCAGCTGACCCACTTGTGCCTCCAAGTTTCTAATGGAGGACCTTGTTTCAGTCATGAAACTTTGGGTGGTTTTGATTAGATCAGAGACCATGGTTGCTAAGTCAGAGGTATTCTGCTTAGAACTCTCTGTCTGTTGCTGAGAAGATGATGAAAAAGGCTTGCCATTGCTAAACCTGTTTCTTCCACCATTATTGTTGTTGAAACTTTGTTGAGGTCTCTATTGATCCTTCCATGAGAAATTTGGGTGATTTCTCCATGAAGAATTATAGGTGTTTCCATAGGGTTCTCCCAGGTAATTCACCTCTTCCATTGAAGGGTTCTCAGGATCATAAGCTTCTTCTTCAGATGAAGCATCCTTAGTACTGCTTGGTGCATTTTGCATTCCAGACAGACTTTGAGAAATCAAATTGACTTGTTGAGTCAATATCTTGTTCTGAGCCAGAATGGCATTCAGAGTATCAATCTCAAGAACTCCTTTCTTCTATTTGTCCTATTGTTCACAGGATTCCTTTCAGAAGTGTACATGAATTGGTTATTTGCAACCATTTCAATTAGTTCTTGAGCTTCTGTAGGCGTCTTCTTCAGATGAAGAGATCCTCCAGCAGAGCTATCCAAAGACATCTTGGATAGTTCAGAGAGACCATCATAGAAAATACCTATGATGCTCCATTCAGAAAGCATATCAGAGGGACACTTTCTGATCAATTGTTTGTATCTTTCCCAAGCTTCATAGAGGGATTCTCCATCCTTCTGTCTGAAGGTTTGGACTTCCACTCTAAGCTTACTCAATTTTTGAGGTGGAAAGAACTTTGCCAAGAAGGCATTGACTAGCTTTTCCCAAGAGTCCAGGCTTTCTTTAGGTTGAGAGTCCAACCATATTCTAGCTCTGTCTCTTACAGCAAAAGGGAATAGCATAAGTCTGTAGACTTCAGGGTCAACCCCATTAGTCTTGACAGTGTCACAGATTTGCAAGAATTCAGCTAAGAACTGATGAGGATCTTCCAATGGAAGTCCATGGAACTTGCAATTCTGTTGCATTAGAGAAACTAATTGAGGCTTAAGCTCAAAGTTGTTTGCTCCAATGGCAGGGATAGAGATGCTTCTCCCATAGAAGTCGGGAGTAGGTGCAGTAAAGTCACCCAGCACCTTCCTTGCATTGTTGGCATTGTTGTTGTTTTCGGCTGCCATGGGTTCTTCTTCTTTGAAGATTTCTGTTAGGTCCTCTATAGAGAATTGTGCTTTAGCTTCTCTTAGCTTTCGCTTCAAGGTCCTTTCAGGTTCAGGGTCAGCTTCAACAAGAATGCCTTTGTCTTTGTTCCTGCTCATATGAAAGAGAAGAGAACAAGAAAATATGGAATCCTCTATGTCACAGTATAGAGATTCCTTGAGGTGTCCGAGGAACAGAAAATTAGAAGGAAGAAGTAGAGAATTCGAACTTAGTGGGATATAGTTCGAATTGTGCATTGAGGAGGAGTGGTACTCCATAAATAGAAGGATGTGAGAAGAGAGGAAGAACTTTCGAAAATTAAATTAAAAAGATAAAAAAAACATTTTGAAAAACTTTTAATTGATTTTCGAAAACCAAGAGTGGGAAAGAAATCAAGTAATTTTTGAAAAAGATTTTGAAATTAGAAATTAAAAAGATATGATTGAAAACTATTTTGAAAAAGATGTGATTAAAAAGATATGATTGAAAAGTTATGCTTTTTTAAAAAGATGTGATTGAGAAGATATGATTTGAAAAACATTTTGAAAAGATTTGATTTTGAAAAACCTTGAAAACTTGAAAAAAAATTGAATTGAAAGCAAAATCCTCCCCCTTGTGCCATCCTGGCGTTAAACGCCCAGAATGGTGCACATTCTGGCGTTTAATGCCCAGTGCATTACCTTTTTGGGCGTTAAACGCCCAACCAGGCACCCTGGCTGGCGTTTAAACGCCAGTCTGTCCTTCTTCACTGGGCGTTTTAAACGCCTAGCTTTTTCTGTGTAATTCCTCTGCTGCATGTTTTGAATCTTCAGTTCCCTGTACTATTGACTTGAAAATAGAACCAAGATCAAATAAACAATGCATGCAAGACACCAAACTTAAAATTAGACACTAGACTCAAACATAAAATATTTTTGGTTTTTATGATTTTGAAATTTTTTTTGGATTTTTCGAAAATTATATGAAAATAGAAAATAAAGGTTTCAGAATTCTTAATTTGGATTCCAGGAATCATTGCAATGCTAGTCTAAGACTCCGGTCCAGGAATTAGACATGGCTTCACAGCCAGCCAAGCTTTCAAAGAAAGCTTCGGTCCAAAACACTAGACATGGCCAATGGCCAGCCAAGCCTTAGCAGATCATTGCTCCAATAGCAAGATTGATAGAGATCAACAAGCTCTTGTGATGATCAGTTGAAACCTCGGTCCAATGAGATTAGACATGGCTTCTCAGCCAGCCAGATTTCAACAGATCATCATGAAACTCTAGAATTCATTTTTAAGAACTCTGAAAAATACCTAATCTAAGCAACAAGATGAACCGTCAGTTGTCCATACACGAAACAATCCCCGGCAACGGCGCCAAAAACTTGGTGCACGAAATTGTGATCATCAATGGCGCCATCAACATGGTACGCTCATTGCAATCTCAATTCTCTATCACAACTCCGCACAACTAACCAGCAAGTGCACTGGGTCGTCCAAGTAATAAACCTTACGCGAGTAAGGGTCGATCCCACGGAGATTGTTGGTATGAAGCAAGCTATGGTCACCTTGTAAATCTTAGTCAGGCAGACTCAAATGGGTATGGGTGATATATGAATAAAACATAAAGATAAAGATAGAGATACTTATGTATATCATTGGTGAGAGCTTCAGATAAGTGTATGAAGATGCTTTCCCTTCCGTCTCTCTGCTTTCCTACTGTCTTCATCCAATCCTTCTTACTCCTTTCCATGGCAAGCTTATGCAAGGGTTTCACCGTTGTCAGTGGCTACCTCCCATCCTCTCAGTGGAAATGTTCAACGCACCCTGTCACGGCACGGCTATCCATCTGTCGGTTCTCGATCAGGCCGGAATAGAATCCAGTGATTCTTTTGCGTCTGTCACTAACGCCCCGCCCTCAGGAGTTTGAAGCACGTCATAGTCATTCAATCATTGAATTCTACTCAGAATACCACAGACAAGGTTAGACCTTCCGGATTCTCTTGAATGCTGCCATCAGTTCTTGCCTATACCATGAAGACTCTGATCTCACAGAATGGCTGGCTCGTTTGTCAGGCGAGCACTCGGTTGTCAGGCGATCAACCATGCATCGTGTATCAGGAATCTAAGAGATATTCACTCAATCTAAGGTAGAACGGAGGTGGTTGTCAGTCACACGTTCATAGGTGAGAATGATGATGAGTGTCACGGATCATCACATTCATCAAGTTGAAGAACAAGTGATATCTTGGAACAAGAACAAGCTGAATTGAATAGAAGAACAATAGTAATTGCATTAATACTCGACGTACAGCAGATCTCCACACCTTAATCTATGGTGTGTAGAAACTCCACCGTTGAAAATACATAAGAACAAAGTCTAGGCATGGCCGTGAGGCCGGCCTCCCAAAGTGATCAAAAGATCTAAAGATCAAAAGATTCCAAAGATCAGAAGATGTAAATACAATAGTAAAAGGTCCTATATATAGAGAACTAGTAGCCTAGGGTGTACAGAGATGAGTAAATGATATAAAAATCCACTTTCGGGCCCACTTGGTGTGTGCTTGGGCTGAGCAATAAAGCATTTTTGTGTAGAGACTTCTCTTGGAGTTAAACGCCAGCTTTTATGCCAGTTTGGGCGTTTAACTCCCATTTTGGTGCCAGTTCCGGCGTTTAACGCTGGGAATTCTGAAGGTGACTTTGAACGCCGGTTTGGGCCATCAAATCTTGGGCAAAGTATGGACTATCATATATTTCTGGAAAGCCCAGGATGTCTAATTTCTAACGCCGTTGAGAGCGCGCCAATTGGGCTTCTGTAGCTCCAGAAAATCCACTTCGAGTGCAGGGAGGTCAGAATCCAACAGCATCTGCAGTCCTTTTCAGTCTCTGAATCAGATTTTTGCTCAAGTCCCTCAATTTCGGCCAGAAAATACCTGAAATCACAGAAAAACACACAAACTCATAGTAAAGTCTAGAAAAGTGAATTTTAACTAAAAACTAATAAAAATATACTAAAAACTCAACTAAAACTACTAAAAACATACTAAAAACAATGCCAAAAAGCGTACAAATTATCCGCTCATCAATAACCATAGCTTGCTTCAAGCCAACAATCTCCGTGGGATTCGACCCTTACTCACGTAAGGTATTACTTGGACGACGCAGTGCACTTGCTGGTTAGTTGTGTGAAGCTGTGAGAAATAGTCCATTAATATTGGCATGCACAATTTCGTGCACCAGTATGCCTCAGTACAAAATTCTTTCCATACTCCTTAAAATGACTTCACCACAATGCCCACATATCCAGAAACTCATTCTCAGCCTTCATCCCTTGAGCTAGCATTTGAATAATACCTACAAACATCATTATAATCTTGGAAAGAACAAGAAACTCTTTGCAAGAAGATGGATGGACATTTAGAGCAGGCAAGGAAAAACAAAGATTTGCTAAGTAAGGAAGACGAAGATCAATTGGTGGATGTGAAGGAGAAAGTAGAAGAACAAGATGAAGAGGCCCCTGTGTCAAAAGAAACCTCAATGGAGGAGAAGGTGGTGGAGGTATATGAGCCACGGATTTTATATCCACAGAAGCCACTTGAAATGACAAAAGAACATGAAAACTCACAACCCCCACAAACTTCCCTAAACCAAAGACTCTCAACACTTAAATCCGTGATTGAAAGGTATGAAGAGGAGATGAAGAAATCTTGGGAAGAATAATAAACCTTCTCCATAAAAGTGTTATTAAATCAAATATTGAGTGCAAAGGAGGAAGTGAAAGAACAAGAAAAAGAAGCTCCAATACCAAAAGAAACTTCAATGGGAAAGGAGGTTGTGAAGATACTTGAACCTGTGGCTCCATATTCACAGAAGCTAATTGAGGTGACAGAGGAACATGAAACTTCACCCCCAAAGGACTCAATGGAGTATCATGTATAAGAAAGGGAGGAAGCTAATCAAGGAAGTTCACACTCAATTGAAGCAGAGAGCTACATGGATGAAGGGCTCATTGAACCATCAATTCAAAAGGCTTTTGATAAAGATAATGCTCCAACAATCACAACACAACCATGTCTTGAAATCCAAGAAGTGAAGGCAACCAACAAGAACACCGAAAAGAGGATTGTGACCATGCTACAATTGATCATATCAAGGAAAAGGAAGAGGTCAACCACAAGCAATCCAACCCCTGATCCACCAGCAAGCAAGCTCAATCAAGCCATTTACAAAAGGAAGCTTGTTGGGAAGAGGCCAATAAAGGGGTCACTGACTGGCTTCTCTTTACCCTTGAGGTCATTCCTCTTGACAAACTGGAAGAAGAGGAAGAAAGTCATTAGCTACATGTCAGTAGTTTTCCTTTCTTAGTTATTTCAATAAAGCAGTTGAGTAGGTTTCTCTGTATTGTAAAGAGCTAAATTTGGTGTTACACACCAAAGTAATTAAGGGGTGAATGTTGGATGCTAAGTTTGGTGTTCCACCAAAATTTTCATTAAAAACACATTGCACCCTCATCATGACTAGTTATCAGCTCCAAACAATCAGAAAAACTACTTGACTATTGTTTAGTTTCTAGTTCAGAGTTTATTTTCTAGTTTATAGTCTGTTTTCTAGTTCATAGTTGTTTTCTAGTTCATAGTTTACTTTTTTAATAAAAAGTACTTGATGTTTCATGCATGTATTTATTCTACTGCATATAGAAGTAGGCAAGGAACTAAGTTTGGTGTTCCCACACCAATTTAGGTTCAGAAAATCACAAGCATGCATGCATGCTAACTGTTTCTCAAGTGCTTGGGGAACAAGCAACTTTCAATACCTCTTGTAGAAAGTCATTCAATCTCTTGGAGGGAAAGATACATCATTATGTGGATGGACAAAGAAAGGACATGGAACCCAACAATGATGATGACACAAAGAAAACAAATGGACTCCAGGAGGTTGTATTGTTCTCTGACAGACTTTATCTTAAATATGCTAATTGAAAGTGCAAATGTCCCCTGTTGATTAGTGTCCTATTGGATTTATTTACTTTCTGTTTGTTTTTATGCTATTGTGGCTTGCTAGTCTAAGTACTTGATTCACTTTTATCTTACTTAAATTATATGCTTTATTCCTCATGCTTGAATAAAAGAAAAATTATTGTGAAATAGAGAAAGAGTAAAAGCTGGTTAAATATGAGACAAAATAAGGTTATGTGGTGGTATATGCCGGTTCATTAGTTTATTTATGAATAAGGTTAGAGGTTGGCATGACTTATGATATGAACTTGAGTTACATTTCACGAGACTTGACAAATGAAAGAGGTCCATAATAATAGAAAGAAAATACAAAAAAAAAAAGAAACAAAAGAGAAATAAACAAGGCTGGGCACCAATGGCTTAAAATTTTGATATATGCCTGTGATGTTCTTGTACAAAAATAAGCTTGGATAACTAGGTTCTAAGGGGTGCTTCATCACCCAGCAACTTGGGTTAACTAACCCGGGATTGCCAACGAAGAGTCCACCATCAAGAGCTACTTTGAGACAAAGCATTTAGTGACCCTGGTGCACGAAATTGTGATCTCAATGGCGCCAACAACTTGGTACGCACAATTGTAATCTCAACTCTTTTTCACAACTTCGCACAACTAACCAGCAAGTGCACTGGGTCGTCCAAGTAATAAACCTTACGTGAGTAAGGGTCGATCCCACGGAGATTGTCGGCTTGAAGCAAGCTATGGTCATCTTGTAAATCTCAGTCAGGCGGATTCAAATGGTTAGAGTTTTGATAAGTAAAAGATAAATAAACATAAAATAAAGATAGAGGTACTTATGTAATTCATTGGTAGAAATTTCAGATAAGCGTATGGAGATGTGTTATTCCTTTTGAATCTCTGCTTTCCTACTGTCTTCATTCAATCAATCATACTCCTTTCCATGGCAAGCTGTATGTTGGGGATCACTGTCAATGGCTACCTCCCGTCCTCTCAGTGAAAATGGTCCTCTACGGTTTCTGTACGGCTAATCAACTGTCAGATTTCTCGTCTCGGATGAAAAATACCAGGCACAGCTACCGCATGGCTAATCAGCTGTTAGTTCTCGATCGTGTCGGAATAAGATCCAATGATCCTTTTGCGTTTGTCACTACGCCCCACAGTCACGAGTTTGAAGCTCGTCACAGTCATCCCTTCCCAGATCCTACTTGGAATACCATAGACAAGGTTTAGACTTTCCGGATCTCAAGAATGCTACCAATTGTTTCTAGCCTATACCACGAAGATTCTGATCTTGGATTCAGATGCCCCATTGTCAGAGGGGAGTCACTGTGAATCGTTGATTAGAAACCCAAGAGATATGCATTCAAGCTTGTTTTCATGTAGAACAGAAGTGTTTGTCAGGCACGCGTTCATAAGTGAGAATGGTGATGAGTGTCACTTGATCATCACATTCATCATGTTCTTGTGTGCAAATAAATATCTTGGAATCAGAATAAGCTTGAATTGAATAGAAGAACAATAGTACTTTGCATTAATACTCGAGGAACAGCAGAGCCCCACAACTTAATCTATGGTGTATAGAAACTCCACCGTTGAAAATACATAAGTGATGAAGGTCCAGGCATGGTTGTGAGGCCAGCCCCCAATGTCTAAGGACTAAAAATGATCCAAAGATGTGAGTACAATAGTAAAAAGTCCTATTTATACTAGACTAGTTACTAGGGTTTACAGAAATAAGTAAATGATGCAGAAATCCACTTCCGGGCCCACTTGGTGTGTGCTTGGGCTGAGCATTAAAGCTTTCATGTGTAGAGACTTTTCTTAGAGTTATACGCCAGTTTTTATGCCAGTTTGGGTGTTTAACTGCAGCTTCTATCCTGTTTCTGGCGTTTAACGCCAGAATAGGACAGGGCGTTGGCGTTTGAATGCCAGTTTGTGTCGTCAAAACTCGAGCAAAGTATGAACTATTATATATTGCTGGATAGCCCAGGATGTCTACTTTCCAACGCAATTAAGAGCGCGCCATTTAGGTTTTTGTAGCTCCAAATAATCTATTTCGAGTGCAGGGAATTCAAAATCCAACAACATCAGCAGTCCTTTTTCAGCCTCTGAATCAGATTTTTCTCAGGTCCCTTAATTTCAGCCAGAAAATACCTGAAATCACCGAAAAATGCACAAACTCATAGTAAAGTCCAGAAATATGAATTTTGCTTAAAAACTAATAAAAATATACTAAAAAATAGCTAGATCCTACTAAAAATTACCTAAAAACAATGCCAAAAAGCATATAAATTATCCGCTCATTACAACACCAAACTTAAATTGTTGCTTGTCCCCAAGCAACTGATACATAAATGCCACAGACACATAACTGGGTGAACCTTTTCAGATTGTGACTTAGCTTTGCTAAAGTCCCCAATTAGAGGTGTCCAGAGTTCTTAAGCATACTCTTTTTGCTTTGGATCACGACTTTAACCACTCAGTCTCAAGCTTTTCACTTGGACCTTCATGCCACAAGCACATGGTTAGGGACAGCTTGATTTAGCCGCTTAGGCCAGAATTTTATTCCTTTAGGCCCTCCTATCCATTAATGCTCAAAGCCTTGGATCCCTTTTACCCTTGCTTTTTGGTTTAAAGGGCTATTAGCTTTTTCTGCTTGCTTTTTCTTTTTCTTTCTTTTTCTTTTAATTTTTGTCACTTTTTTGTTTTTTTTTCACTACTTTTTTTTTTCTTTTTCATTGTTTTTTCTTGCTTCAAGAATCAATTTCATGATTTTTCAGATTATCAATAACATTTCTCTTTGTTCATCATTCTTTCAAGAGCCAACAATTTTAACATTCATAAACTTAACTATAAAAAATATGCACTGTTCAAGCATTCATTCAGAAAATAAAAAGTATTGCCACCACATCAAAATAATTAAACTAATTTCAAGATAAAATTTGAAATTCAAGTACTTCTTGTTCTTTTGTAATTAGGCATATTTTTCATTTAAGAGAGGTGAAAGATTCATGGAATTATTCATAGCTTTAAGACATAGACAATAGACACTAATGATCATGTAATGAAGACACAAACATAGACAAACATAAAGCATCAAATTTGAAAAATAGAAAAATAAGAACAAGAAAATCAAAAAATGGGTCCACCTTAGTGATGGTGGCTAGTTCTTCCTCTTGAAGATCCAATGGAATACCTGAGCTTCTCTATGTCTCTTCCTTGCCTTTGTTGCTCCTCCCTCAGAGCTCTTTGATCTTCTCTAATCTCATGGAGAATGATGGAGTGCTGTTGGTGCTCCACCCTTAGTTGGTCTATGTTGTAACTCAAGCCTTTCAAAGAGGTGTTGAGTTGCTCCCAATAGTTGTGTGGAGAAAAATGCATCCCTTGAGGCATCTCAGGGATTTCTTGATGAGGAATTTCCTCATGCTCTTATTGAAGTCCATGAGTGGGCTCTCTTGTTTGTTCCATCCCTTTCTTAGTGATGGGCTTGTCCTCTTCAATGAGGATGTCTCCTTCTATGTCAATTCCAGCTAAATTGCATAGGTGACAAATGAGATGAGGAAAGGCTAACCTTGCCAAAGTGGAGGACTTGTCAGCCACCTTGTAGAGTTCTAGAGGTATGATCTCATGAACTTCCACTTCCTCCCCAATCATGATACTATGGATCATGATGGCCCGACTCACTGTTACTTCGGATCGATTGCTAGTAGGAATGATGGAGCATTGGATAAACTCCAACCATCCTCTAGCCACAGGCTTAAGGTCCGGTCTTCTCAATTGAATCGGCTTGCCTCTTGAGTCTCTTTTCCATTGAGCTCCTTCCACACATATGTCTATGAGGACTTGGTCCAACCTTTGATCAAAGTTGACCCTTCTAGTGTAGGGGCATGCATTTTCTTGTATCATTGGCAAGTTGAACGCCAACCTTACATTTTTCAAACTGAATTCTAAGTATTTCTCCCGAACTATTGTAAGCCAATTCTTTGGATTTAGGTTCATACTTTGATCATGGTTCCTAGTGATCCATGCATTGACATAGAACTCTTAAACCATTAAGATTCCGACTTGTTAAATGGGGTTGGTGAGAACTTCCCAACCTCTTCTTCGGATCTCATGTCGGATCTCCGGATACTCATTCTTCTTGAGCATGAAAGGAACCTCAGGGATCACTTTCTTCTTGGCCACAACTTCATAGAAGTAGTCTTGATGGACCTTTGAGATGAATCTCTCCATCTCCCATGACTCTGAGGTAGAAGCTTTTGCCTTCCCTTTCCTCTTTCTAGAGGTTTCTCCGGCCTTAGGTGCCATAAATGGTTATGGAAAAACAAAAAGCAATGCTTTTACCACACCAAACTTAAAAGGTTTGCTCGTCCTCGAGCAAAAGAAGAAAGAAAGAAGGGGAAGAAGAAGAAAATAGAGGAGATAGAGAGAGAGATAGGTTCAGCCAAGGGAGTAGGAGAGTGGTTATAATGTGTGAGAATGAAGGAGTGAAGAGGGGTATTTATAGGAAAAGAGAGGGAGAGTGGCCGAATGGAATTAGGTGGGTTTGGGAGGGAAAAGTGTTTGAATTTGAAAAGTGAGGTAGGTGGGATTTTTGGCGAAGAGGGATGGAGGTGATTGGTGAAGAGAATATAGGGAAGAGAATAGGATTTGATAGGTGAATGATGTTTTGGGTAGAGTGTTATAGAGATGTGTGAGGGGGAGAGAGAGAGGTGGGGTAGGTAGGGATCCTGTGGGGTCCACAGATTCTGAGGGGTCAAGGACTTCTCATCCCTGCTCCATTTAGGCGTGCAAACATGCCCTTAGAGTGTAATTTTGGTGTTTAACACCAGACTGCAGCCTGTTTCTGGCGTTTAATGCCAACTTGGTGCTCTGTTCTTGCGTTAAACGCTAGTCTGGTGCCCATTTCTGGCGTTAAACGCCCAAAATGGTGCCAGACTGGGCGTTTAACGCCCATTCTGCTACTCTTACTGGCGTTTAAACGCTAGTAAGCTTATCCTCCAGGGTGTGCTATTTTTAATGCTTTTTTTAAATTTTCTTTGATTTTTCAGTTGTTTTTGTGACTCCACATGATCATCAACCTAAAGAAAACATAAAATAACATAGATAAATAAAAATTGGGTTGCCTCCCAATAAGCACTTCTTTAATGTCAATAGCTTGATAGTGGGCTCTCATGGAGCCTCACAGATATTCAGAGCATGGTTGGGGTCTTTCAACACCAAACTTAGAGTTTGAATGTGGGGGTTTTGTTTGACTCTATATTGGGAGAAGCTTTTTATGCTTCTTCTCCATGTGTACAGAAGGAGAAACTTGAGTCTTGAATACAAGGTAGTCCTCATTCAATTGAAAGACCAACTCTCCTCTGTCAACATCAATCACAGCTTTAGCTGTAGCTAGAAAAGGTCTGCCAAGGATGATGGATTCATCCTCATCTTTCCAGTGTCTAGGATTATGAAATCAGCAGGGATGTAAAGGCTTTCAACCTTCACTAGCATGTCCTCTACTAGTCCATAAGCCTGTTTAATTGATTTGTCTACCATCTCTAGTGAGATTCTTGCAGCTTGAACCTCAAAGATTCCCAGTTTCTCCATTACAGAGAGTGGCATGAGGTTTATGCTTGACCCCAGGTCACATAGAGCCTTCTCAAAGGTTATGGTGCCTATGGTACAAGGTATTAAGAACCTTCAGGAATCCTCTTTCTTTTGAGGTAATGTCTGCCTAAACAAGTTATTCAGTTCATTGGTGAGCAAGGGGGGTTCATCCACCCAAGTCTCATTACCAAATAACTTGGCATTCAGCTTCATGATTGTTCCAAGGTACTTAGCAACTTACTCTTCAGTAATATCTTCATCCTCTTCAGAGGAGGAATAGTCATCAGAGCTCATGAATGGCAGAAGTAGGTTCAATGGAATCTCTATGGTTTCTAGATGAGCCTCAAATTCTTTAGGTTCCTCATTAGGAACTCTTTTTTGTCCAGAGAACGTCCCATGAAGTCTTCCTCACTGGGATTCACATCTTCCTCCTCCTCTCTAGGTTCAGCCACACCAAGTAAGGTTATGGCATTGCACTCTCTTTTTGGATTCTCTTCTGTATTGCTTGGGAGAGTACTAGGAGGAGTTTCAGTGATTTTTTTACTCAGCTGGCTCACTTGTGCCTCCAAATTTCTAATGGAGGACCTTATTTCGTTCATGAAACTTAGATTGGCCTTAGATAGATCAGAGACTATGTTTGCTAAGCTAGAGGGGCTCTACTCAGAATTCTCTGTATGTTGCTGAAAGGATGATGGAAAAGGCTTACTATTGCTGAACTTGTTTCTTCCACCATTATTAAAGCCTTGTTGAGGCTTTTGTTGATCCTTCCATGAGAAATTTGGATGATTTCTCCATGAAGAATTATAGGTGTTTCCATAGGCTTCTCCCATATAATTCACCTCTGCCATTGCAGGGTTCTCAGGATCATAAGCTTCTTCTTCAAAAGATGCTTCTTTAGTACTATTGTAATTCATTCAGACTCTGAGAAATCATATTGATTTGCTGAGTCAACATTTTGTTCTGAGCCAATATGGCATTCACCAAGTATCTTCCTTGCATTGTTGTTGGGTTCGGCCATTACTTCTTTTTCGAGATTCTCTGTAAGGTTTTCTCTGGATTGTTGTGCTTTAGCTTCTCTTGGCTTATTCTTCAGAGTCCTTTCAGGTTCAGGATCTGCTTCAACAAGAATGTCCTTGTCCTTGCTCCTATTCATATGAAAAAGAAGAGGACAGAAAAGGAAGAAGAATCCTCTATGTCACAGTATAGAGATTCCTTTATGTGAGTAGAAGAAGAAAAGAATAGAAGAATGATGTAAAGAGAAGAGATGAAGAATTCAAACACAGAGAGGGAGAGAGGGTTCAAATTATAAGAAGAAGAGAAGAGTGTTAGTGATTAAATAAATAAATAGAAGAAGATGAGAGAGAGAGTTTTCAAAAATAATTAAAAGGAAAAGGAAAATATTTTTGTTTTTATTTTAAAATTTAGTTAGAATTCGAAAATTAAGAGGAGAAATTAAAATTAAATTTGAAACAATTAGTTAATTAAAAGAATATTGAAAAAGGGTGAGGAGTTTTCAAAAATTAGAGAGAGAAAATCAGTTAGATAGTTTTGAAAAAGATAAGAATTTTAAAAATCAAACAAAAAGTTAAGTGGTTAATTGAAAAAGATTTGAAAATCAATTTTGAAAAGATAAGAAGTTAGAAAAGATTTTGAAATTGATTTTGAAAAAGATATGATTTGAAAAGATATGATTGAAAAGATATGATTGAAATTTATTTTGAAAAAGATTTAATTTTTAAAATCAGAATTAATGACTTGACTCATAAGAAATCAAAAGATATGATTTTAAAATTTAAAGTTTGAATCTTTCTTTACAAGAAAGTAACAAACTTGAAATTTTTAATCAAAACATTAATTGTTAGTATTAATTTTGAAAAATATGAGGTGAAAATAGGAAAAATATTTTGAAAAGTTTTGAAAAAGATTTTTGAAGATTTTCGAAAAACAAAGGAAAAAAATTGAAAAAGATTTGATTTTGAAAAAGATTTTGAAAAGATAAATTTTTGAAATTGAAATCTTGACTTGACTAACAAGAAACAACTTATTTAAAAAAATTTTGACTAAGTCAACCTAAAATTTTGAAATTTATGAGAAAAAAAGGGAAGGATATTTTTTATTTTTGAATTTTTAATGAGGAGAGAGAAAAACCACAAAATCACTCAACAAATAAAAATTTTGGATTAAAACAAATGATGCATGCAAGGACACTATGAATGTCAAGACAAACACCAAGAACACTTTAAAGATCATGATGAATATCAAGAACTTATTTTTGAAAAATTTTCAAGAAAAGAAAAACATGCAAGACACCAAACTTAGAGATTTTTCATGTTTGGACACTATGAATTCAAAAATGCATATGAAAAACAAGAAAAGACACCAAACAAGAAAATTTTAGGATCAAACAAGGAGACTTATCAAGAACAACTTGAAGATCATGAAGAACACCATGCATGAGTTTTCGAAAATTTTTAGAGAAATTAAAACATGCAATTGACACCAAACTTAAAAATTGACACTAGACTCAAACAAGAAACACAAAATATTTTTTTTTGGATTTTATGATTTTATTAAAAATTTTTTGGATTTTTCGAAAATTAATTTGGAAAAACAAAAAAGAAGAAAAAATTTGAAAGATTTTTGAAAAACTTTTTGAAAATAAAATAAAGGTTGAAATAAGAAGAAAATTACCAAATCTGAGCAACAAGATGAACCGTCAGTTGTCCAAACTCGAACAATCCCCCGGCAACGGCGCCAAAAACTTGGTGCACAAAATTGTGATCTCAATGGCGCCAACAACTTGGTACGCACAATTGTAATCTCAACTCTTTTTCACAACTTCGCATAACTAACCAGCAAGTGCACTGGGTTGTCCAAGTAATAAACCTTACATGAGTAAGGATCGATCCCACGGAGATTGTCGGCTTGAAGCAAGCTATGGTTATCTTGTAAATCTCAGTCAGGCGGATTCAAATGGTTATAGAGTTTTAATAATTAAAAGATAAATAAACATAAAATAAAGATAGAGGTACTTATGTAATTCATTGGTGGAAATTTCATATAAGCGTATGTAGATGTGTTATTCCTTCTGAATCTCTGCTTTCCTACTGTCTTCATTTAATCATTCATACTCCTTTTTATGGCAAACTGTATGTTGGGGATCACCGTTGTCAATGGCTACCTCCCGTTCTCTTAGTGAAAATGGTCCTCTACAGTTTCTGTACGGCTAATCAACTGTCAGATTTCTCGTCTCAGATGAAAAATACCAGGCACAGCTACCGCATGGCTAATTAGTTGTTGGTTCTCGATCATGTCAGAATAAGATCTAATGATCCTTTTGCGTTTGTCATTACGCCCCACAGTCACGAGTTTGAAGCTCGTCACAGTCATCCCTTCCCAGATCCTACTCGGAATACCACAGACAAGGTTTAGACTTTTCGGATCTCAGGAATGCTGCCAATTGTTCCTAGCCTATACCACAAAGATTCTGATATTGGATTCAGATGCCCCATTGTCAGAGGGGAGCCGATGTGAATCGTTGATTAGAAACCCAAGAGATATGCATTCAAGCTTGTTTTCATGTAGAACGGAAGTGTTTGTCAGGCACGCGTTCATAAGTGAGAATGGTGATGAGTGTCACTTGATCATCACATTCATCATGTTCTTGTGTGCGAATGAATATCTTGGAATCAGAATAAGCTTGAATTGAATAGAAGAACAATAGTACTTTGCATTAATACTCGAGGAACAGCAGAGCCCCACACCTTAATCTATGGTGTATAGAAACTCCACCGTTGAAAATACATAAGTGATGAAGGTCCAGGCATGGCCGTGAGGCCAGCCCCCAATGTCTAAGCACTAAAAATGATCCAAAGATGTGAGTACAATAGTAAAAAGTCCTATTTATACTAGACTAGTTACTAGGGTTTACAGAAATAAGTAAATGATGCAGAAATCCACTTCCAGGCCCACTTGGTGTGTGCTTGAGCTGAACATTAAAGCTTTCATGTATAGAGACTTTTCTTGGAGTTAAACGCCAGTTTTTATGCCAGTTTGGGCGTTTAACTGCAGCTTCTATGCTGTTTCTGGCGTTTAACACCAGAATAGGGCAGGGGGTTGGCGTTTGAACGCCAGTTTGTATCGTCAAAACTCAAGCAAAATATGGATCATTATATATTGCTGGAAAGCCCAGGATGTCTACTTTCCAACGCAATTGAGAGCGCGCCATTTGGATTTCTGTAGCTCCAAAAAATCCATTTCGAGTGCAGAGAGCTCAGAATCCAACAGCATCAGCAGTCCTTTTTCAGCCTCTGAATCAGATTTTTGTTCAGGTCCTTCAATTTCAGCTGATGAGCGGATAATTTATATGCTTTTTGGCATTGTTTTTAGTATGTTTTTAGTATATTTTAGTTAGTTTTTATTATATTCTTATTAGTTTTTAGTTAAAATTCACTTTTCTGGACTTTACTATGAGTTTGTGTGTTTTTCTGTGATTTCAGGTATTTTCTGGCTGAAATCGAGGGTCCTGAGCAAAAATTTGATTCAGAGGCTGAAAAGGACTGCAGATGCTGTTGGATTTTGACCTCCCTACACTCGAAGTGGATTTTCTGGAGCTACAGAAGCCCAATTGGCGCGCTCTCAATGGCGTTGGAAATTAGACATCCTGGGCTTTCCAGCAATGATAATAGTCCATACTTTGCCTGAGATTTGATGGCCCAAACCGGCGTTGCAAATTAGCTTCAGAATTCCCAGCGTTTAACGCTGGAACTGGCATAAAAATTGGAGTTAAACGCCCAAACTGGCACAAAAGCTGGCGTTTAACTCCAAGAAGAGTCTCTACACGAAAATGCTTCAATGCTCAGCCCAAGCACACACCAAGTGGGCCCGGAAGTGGATTTTTCTGTCATTTACTCATTTCTGTAAACCCTAGGTTACTAGTTCACTATTAATAGGATCTTTTGACATTGTATCTCTACCTCATGACACTTTACATGTTTCTCATTGTATCTTCTACAGCATGAGTCTCTAAACCCCATGGTTGGGTGTGAGGAGCTCTGCTGTGTCTTGATGGATTAATGCAATTACTACTGTTTTTCATTCAATCATGCTTGCTTCCATTCTAAGATATCACTTGTTCCTAAACCTGATGAATGTGATGATCCGTGACACTCATCATCATTCTCAACTATGAACGTGTGCCTGACAACCACCTCCGTTCTACCTTATATTGAGTAGATATCTCTTGGATTCCTTAATCAGAATCTTCGTGGTATAAGCTAGAATTGATGGCGGCATTCAAGAGAATCCGGAAGGTCTAAACCTTGTCTGTGGTATTCTGAGTAGGATTCAAGGATTGAATGACTGTGACGAGCTTCAAACTCCTGAGGGCTGGGCGTTAGTGACAGACACAAAAGAATCACTGGATTCTATTCCAACCTGATTGAGAACCGACAGATGATTAGCCGTGCTGTGACAGAGCGCGTTGAACATTTTCACTGAGAGGATGGGAGGTAGCCATTGACAACGGTGAAACCCTACATACAGCTTGCCATGGAAGGAGCCTTGCGTGTTTGAAGAAGAAGACAGTAGGAAAGCAGAGGTTCAGAAGACAGAGCATCTCCAAAACCTCAACCTGTTCCCCATTACTGCAAAACAAGTACTTAATTCATGTTCTTTTGCTTTTTACAATCAACCCTGATAATTATTGATATCCTGACTAAGAGTTACAAGATAACCATAGTTTGCTTCAAGCCGACAATCTCCGTGGGATCGACCCTTACTCACGTAAGGTATTATTTGGACGACCCAGTGCACTTGCTGGTTAGTTGTGCGGGATTGCAAAAGTGTGATTGCAATTTTGTGCACCAAGTTTTTGGCGCCGTTGCCAGGGATTGTTCGAGTTTGGACAACTGACGATTTATCTTGTTGCTTAGATTATGACTGTTTTATTTTTGTTGGTTTAGAGTCTTTTATTTGATTTTAGTTTCATATTTTAAGTTTGGTGTCTTCCTTGTGTTTTCCTTTAAGTTTTCGAAAATTTGTGTTTGATTTTCTAAAAATTTTAGGTTTGGTGTCTTTTGTGCTTTTATTCACTTAAAAATTTTTCAAAAATTTGTTCTTCGTGTTCATCTTGATATTCAAAGTTTTCTTGTTTGTTCTCTTTGTTTTGATCTAAAATTTTTAAGTTTAGTGTCTTTTTGTTGTTTTTCTCTTTCCTCATTAAAATTTAAAAATAAAAAAATATCCTTTCCTTATTTTACTCATAATTTTCGAAATTTTGCATTAATTTAGTCAAAGATTTTCAAAATCATATCTTTTTTTTAGTCAAGTCAAAATTCTAATCTCAAAAATTGATCTTTTCAAATCTTTTTCAAAAATCAAATCTGATGAGCGGATAATTTGTACGCTTTTTGGCATTGTTTTTAGTATGTTTTTAGTATGTTTTAGTTAGCTTTTAGTATATTTTTATTAGTTTTTAGTTAAAATTCACTTTTCTGGACTTTACTATGAGTTTGTGTATTTTTCTGTGATTTCAGGTATTTTCTAGCTGAAATTGAGGGACCTGAGCAAAAATCTGATTCAGAGACTGAAAAGGACTGCAGATGTTGTTGGATTCTGACCTCCCTGCACTCGAAGTGGATTTTCTGGAGCTACAGAAGCCCAATTGGCGCGCTCTCAACGGCGTTGGAAAGTAGACATCCTGGTCTTTCCAGAAATGTATAATAGTCCATACTTTGCCCGAGATTTGATGGCCCAAACCGGCGTTCCAAATCAGCTCAAGAATGCCCGGTGTTAAACGCCGGAACTGGCACAAGAATGGGAGTTAAACGCCCAAACTGGCAGAAAAGCTGGCGTTTAACTCCAAGAAGAGTCTCTACACGAAAATGCTTTAATTCTCAGCCCAAGCACACACCAAGTGGGCCCGGAAGTGGATTTTTATGTCATTTACTCATATTTGTAAACCTTAAGCTACTAGTTCTCTATAAATAGGACCTTTTGCTATTGTTATTTTCATCTTTGGATCTTAGATCATCTTTAGATCTTTGAATCTTTGGATCCTTGATCATTTGGAGTCTTTTGATCATGTATTGGGAGGCTGGCCTCACGGCCATGCCTAGACCTTGTTCTTATGTATTTTCAACGGTGGAGTTTCTACACACCATAGATTAAGGTGTGGAGCTCTGCTGTACCTCGAGTATTAATGCAATTACTATTGTTCTTCTATTCAATTCAGCTTGTTCTTATTCCAAGATATCACTTGTTCTTCAACTTGATGAATATGATGATCCGTGACACTCATCATTATTCTCACCTATGAACGCGTGACCGTCAATCACCTCCGTTCTACCTTAGATTGGGTGGATATCTCTTGGATTCTTTAACCGGAATCTTCGTGGTATAAGCTAGAATTGATGGCGGCATTCAAGAGAATCCGGAAGGTCTAAACCTTGTCTGTGGTATTCTGAGTAGGATTCAATGATTGAATGACTGTGACGAGCTTCAAACTCGCGATTGTGGGGCGTTAGTGATAGACGCAAAAGAATCACTGGATGCTATTCCGACATGATCGAGAACCGACAGCTGGATAGCCGTGCCGTGACAGGGTGCGTTGAACATTTCCACTGAGAGGACGGGACTGTAGCCATTGACAACGGTGATGCCCAACATACAGCTTGCCATAGAAAGGAGTAAGAAGGATTGGATAAAGACAGTAGGAAAGCAGAGAGACGGAAGGGACAAAGCATCTCCATTCGCTTATCTGAAATTCTCACCAATGAAATACATAAGTATCTCTATCTTTATCTTTATGTTTTATTCATATATCACCCATACCCATTTGAGTCTGCCTGACTAAGATTTACAAGGTGACCATAGCTTGCTTCATACCAACAATCTCCGTGGGATCGACCCTTACTCGCGTAAGGTTTATTACTTGGACGACCCAGTGCACTTTCTGGTTAGTTGTGCGAAGTTGTGTTTATGCCTTGGTATTGAACACCAAGTTTTTGGATTCATTACCGGGGATTATTTGAGTTGTGAAAAGTATTGATCACAATTTCGTGCACCAAGTTTTTGGCGCCGTTGCCGGGGATTGTTTCGAGTATGGACAACTGACGGTTCATCTTGTTGCTTAGATTAGGTATTTTTCAGAGTTCTTAAGAATGAATTCTAGTGTTTCAAGGTGATGATCCTATCATCACCAAAGCTGATTGATTCTCATCAATTTAGCTCTTGAATGCAATGTCCTGCTGAAGCTTGGCTATCCATGTCTAATTCCTTTAGACTGAAGCTTTAGACTAACATTGCATGATTCCTGGAATTCTCATTAAGAATTTTGATACCTTTATTTTCTTTTCCACTTAATTTTCGAAAAAAATCAAAAAAATTACAAAATGATAAAAACCAAAAATGTTATTTCTTATTGAGACACTAGTCTCATTTAAGTTTGGTGTCTTGCATGCATTGTTTATTTGATCTTGGTTCTGTTTTTAAGTCAATACAGGGAACTGAAGATTCAGTACATGCAGCAGAGGAATTATACGGAAAAAGCTGGGCGTTCAAAACGCCAGTGAAGAAGGAAAACTGGCGTTTAAATGCCAACCAGGGTGCCTGGTTGGGCGTTTACGCCCAAAAGGGTTTGTGCTTTGGGCGTTAAACGCCAGAATGTGCACCATTCTGGGCGTTTAACGCCAGGATGGCACAAGAGGGAAGATTTTATTTTATGTAATTTTTTTTCAAGTTTTCAAAGTTTTCAAAATCAAATCTTTTTCAAATCAATCTTTTCAATCAAATCTTTTCAAAATCAATTTCTTTCC